>NC_086318.1:226875441-227175441 GCF_036172605.1 Pelobates fuscus
GAACGAAGTGTCGATCCCCAGGAGTCTGTTTGGGTGCCAAATGCTGAGACTTCATGATCTCGGAAAGCAATGGAGAGTGAATCCTAAGATTCGTGTTTGCGATGATATTTCCCTTAGGAACTATGGAGGACAGGACTGGTTCAGTTATAGTGGATGGTTCATATTGACGAGACAAAGCATCGGCTTTAGAGTTCTTAGAACCAGGTCTATAAGTAAGTACATAATTAAAGTGAGTGAGGAACAAGGACCAGCGAGCCTGTCTGGCGGATAAGCGCTTAGCCTCCCCAATGTAAGACAAGTTCTTATGATCCGTTAATATAGTAACAGGGTGTAATGTCCCTTCCAGTAAATGTCTACACTCCTTTAAAGCCTTAATGACCGCTAACAGTTCCCTCTCCCCGATGTCATATCTGCTCTCAGGCCCAGATAATTTCTTAGAGAAGAAACCACAAGGGTGTAACGGTTTATCCACCCCTAACCTTTGAGATAGAACAGCCCCAACTCCTGTCTCAGAGGCATCGACCTCGAGCAAGAAAGGCAGAGTCGTATCAGGATGAACTAGAATGGGAGCCGAGGCGAAAAGTTCCTTGAGAGTCTTGAAAGCAACAAGAGCCTCCTTAGACCAGACCTTAGTATCAGCCCCTTGTTTGGTCATATTGGTAATAGGCGCAATGATAGAGGAGTATCCCTTAATGAAGCGCCTATAGTAGTTGGAAAAACCAATAAACCTCTGGATAGCCTTGAGTCCTTTGGGCAAAGGCCAGTCTTAAATAGATTGGAGTTTTCCAGGGTCCATTTTAAAACCTTCCCCAGAAATCACGTACCCAAGAAAGTCTGTCTGAGACTGATCAAAACTGCATTTCTCCAATTTGCAGTATAGACCATGTTGCAGAAGTTTGTGTAATACCTTTCTGACCTGTTTATGGTGAGTCTCAATCTCCTTAGAGTGTATTAGTATGTCGTCCAGGAAAACAATAACACAATCATGTTGAAACTCCCTAAGTACCTCATTAATCAAATCTTGAAATACTGCAGGAGCATTGCAAAGTCCAAATGGCATAACCGTGTATTCGTAGTGGCCATACCGGGTATTGAATGCCGTCATCCACTCGTGACCATGCTGGATTCTCACCAAATTGTATGCCCCTCTAAGATCTAACTTGGTGAAGATCTTGGAGCCCTTAAGACGATCAAATAACTCGGTAATCAGTGGGATAGGATAGGCATTTCTGACAGTTATTTTATTCAAGCCTCGGTAATCGATACAAGGTCTCAGCGTGCCATCCTTTTTCTTAATGAAAAAGAACCCAGCCCCGGCCGGAGAAGAAGACCTCCTAATGAATCCCTTTTCTAAATTCTCCCGAATATACTCCTCTAGAACCGAGTTTTCCTGAACAGACAAAGGATATACATGGCCCCTCGGAGGCATCGTCCCTGGTAAAAGCTTAATCTTACAATCAAATGACCTGGGTGGCGGCAAAGAATCGGCATTCTTCTTGTCAAATACTGCCTTTAAGTCTAGGTAAAGGTCTGGTATTTGTCTTTCTGTGAACTGAGTAGGATTCTCCGGTATGTTAATATTAGCTAAGGGAGAAACCTTGCTTAAACACCTATCCTGGCAGCCCTGGCCCCACGAGAGTATCTCCCCTAACTCCCAATCAATAATAGGGTTATGTTTCTTCAACCATGGGTACCCTAGAACTATGGGAACGGAAGGGGACGAAATGAGCATAAGAGATAAATTCTCCACGTGTAGGATACCAACATTTAAATCAATGGGTATGGTTTCACGAAAGATAACAGGGTCTAGTAGTGGTCTACCATCTATGGCCTCAACGGCCAAGGGTGTCTCCCTTAGCTGGGTTGGGATGTTGTTTTTACTCGCAAAGGCCTGGTCGATAAAATTCTCTGCAGCACCGGAATCTATCAATGCCATAGCCCTTACTACTTCCCTCTCCCAAGTCAAGGAAACTGGTAGCAGAAGCCTGTGATCTTTATAATTAGGAGTAGAGGACAAAATAGAAACACCCAAGGCCTGTCCTCTAGAGAGACTTAGGTGCGAGCGTTTCCCGGACGGTTAGAACAGTTCGAGAGTAAATGACCTTTGGCTCCACAATACATACACAAACCCTCTCTTCTTCTGTACTGTCTTTCCTCCTCAGAGAGGCGGGTATACCCTATCTGCATAGGTTCAGGAAGCAAAGATACCGTGGAGTCAGGACTTGGAAAAGAGGGAGCTAACCTAAAAGAAGGTCTCCGATTCCTCTCTCGAGTGTTCTGTCTCTCTCTTAAACGTTCATCTATACGAGAGATGAACGAAATTAAATCTTCTAAATTCTCAGGGAGTTCTCTAGTAGCAACCTCATCAAGGATTACATCAGATAGGCCATTCAAAAATACATCCATATACGCCGGCTCGTTCCACTTGACTTCTGACGCCAGAGACCTGAACTCTAGTGCATAATCCACAAGTGTTCGGTTCTCCTGTCTCAGGCGCAACAGTAATCTGGCTGCATTAACCTTTCTACCTGGAGGGTCAAATGTTCTTCTAAAAGCAGCTACAAATGCGTTATAGTTATATACTAATGGGTTATCGTTCTCCCATAGTGGATTGGCCCATCTCAGAGCCTTCTCAATAAGTAGGGTGATAATAAATCCTACCTTTGCCCTATCTGTAGGATAGGAGCGAGGTTGCAATTCAAAGTGGATACTAATTTGGTTTAAAAAACCACGACACTTCTCAGGCGCCCCACCATAGCGTACTGGGGGGGTAATGCGAGAAGAAGCACCCACTGTGGCTACCTCTAAACCTGAACTGACAGGAGAAATAGGGGTATTACGTATCTCCTCTGGTGGGTTATTGGCACGAGATAATAGTGCCTGTAGCGCAAGTGCCATCTGATCCATTCTGTGATCCATGGCTTCAAACCTAGGATCAGGAGAAGCAAGCTGACTGTTTGTACTTGCAGGATCCATTGGCCCTGTCGTAATGTCAGGATCGGGACAGGGATCCAAGACGCAGCGTACAAACAGTAGCCAGATACGTATACCGGACCTTAGAATGGCCGGACTAACGTAAGTAGTACTGAGAGAATAGTCAAAGACAAGCCGAGGTCGAGGGTAACAGAAGACAGGAGAGCGAGAGACAAGCCGAATCAAGGATACAGAGGTAAGCAGAGTAGAATAAACAAGCCGGGTCAAAACCAAAGGGGATAAGCAGAACACAAGCACTGAGTGACTAGAACAAGCTAGAACCACGACAGGGCAATGAGCTGACGAGAGAAGCTCCGTTAAATACCCTGTTCCGAAAAGTAACCACGCCTCTGAGGTGTCCTGATTGGTCCTGCAGCACTTGACTGACAGGTCGTTCCGGTAGTGTCCTGACGTACTTCCGGACGTGATGCTGTAAAAGGCAGTCACTCCCTCGCGGCCGGCTTTGCACGACCGGATAGACCGCGAGGAAGGAAGCCATCAGACCGTCCGGATGAAGGAACTGCTAAGTCTCTACCTCTTTCGGAGGTAGAGACCACAGGTACCCTGACACTGCTATTCAATCTATAACAGTGAAAAATAAATTTTGGTTTTAAAAGCACGCTATAGAGACACCAGATATGATTGGCAATGTGCACTGGAACAGTTCTGCAGAGCACACACTGTAGGCCTGAGACACCCGCTTGAAGACAAGTAACTGCTATTCAATCTATAACAGTGAAAAACTAATTTTGGTTTTAAAAGCACGCTATAGAGACACCAGATATGATTGGCAATGTGCACTGGAACAGTTCTGCAGAGCACACACTGTAGGCCTGAGACACCCGCTTGAAGACAAGTAACTGCTATTCAATCTATAACAGTGAAAAACAAATTTTGGTTTTAAAAGCACGCTATAGAGACACCAGATATGATTGGCAATGTGCACTGGAACAGTTCTGGAGAGCACACGCTGAAGGAAGGACTGACAGAGCCGCTTGAAGGACACTGACTGGCTGCTATTAGCTTACACTAGAAACCTTTTTTCTTTGTAAAAGCACGCTAAAGAGACACCAAATATGATTGGCAACTGTCAAAGCACGCTGGAACAGGTCTACAGAGCACACGCTGAAGTAGGCCTGACACCCAGACGCTTGCAGACAACTAACTGCTCTTCTATTACAGTGAAAAAAAATTATTTCTTTTAAATCTAAAGCTTAAGCTATTGTAAAAACAGATATGAGTGGTGGCACTGGGCAAGAGGGCACAGTATCCACTGTGAACCTCACACAGAAGCTGGCAGGCAGGCAACTGCTCTTCTATTGCAGTGGAAACAAAATTTTGGTTGTAAAAGCACGCTATAGAGACACCAGATATGAGTGGCAACTGTCAAAGTACGCTGGCAGGGTTGTGCAGGGCACACGCTGAAGGAAGGCCTGACAGAGCCGCTTGAAGGACACTGACTGGCTGCTATTAGCTTACACTGGAAACCTTTTTTCTTTGTAAAAGCACGCTAAAGAGACACCAGATATGATTGGCAACTGTCAAAGCACGCTGGCACAGGTCTGCAGAGCACACGCTGAAGTAGGCCTGACACCCAGACGCTTGCAGACAACTAACTGCTCTTCTATTACAGTGAAAAAAAATGATTTCTTTACAATCTAAAGCTTAAGCTATTGTTAAAACAGATATGAGTGGTGGCACTGACTGTGCAAATGGGCAAGGCATCCAACCTGACACAGAAGCTGGCAGGCAGGCAACTGCTCTTCTATTACAGTGAGAAAAAAAATGATTTCTTTAAAATCTAAAGCTTAAGCTATTGTTAAAACAGATATGAGTGGTGGCACTGACTGTGCAAATGGGCAAGGCATCCAACCTGACACAGAAGCTGGCAGGCAGGCAACTGCTCTTCTATTACAGTGAGAAAAAAAATGATTTCTTTAAAATCTAAAGCTTAAGCTATTGTTAAAACAGATATGAGTGGTGGCACTGACTGTGCAAATGGGCAAGGCATCCAACCTGACACAGAAGCTGGCAGGCAGGCAACTGCTCTTCTATTACAGTGAAAAAAAAATATTTCTTTAAAATCTAAAGCTTAAGCTATTGTTAAAACAGATATGAGTGGTGGCACTGACTGTGCAAATGGGCAAGGCATCCAACCTGACACAGAAGCTGGAAGGCAGGCAACTGCTCTTCTATTACAGTGAAAAAAAATGATTTCTTTAAAATCTAAAGCTTAAGCTATTGTTAAAACAGATATGAGTGGTGGCACTGACTGTGCAAATGGGCAAGGCATCCAACCTGACACAGAAGCTGGCAGGCAGGCAACTGCTCTTCTATTACAGTGAAAAAAAAATATTTCTTTAAAATCTAAAGCTTAAGCTATTGTTAAAACAGATATGAGTGGTGGCACTGACTGTGCAAATGGGCAAGGCATCCAACCTGACACAGAAGCTGGCAGGCAGGCAACTGCTCTTCTATTACAGTGAAAAAAAATGATTTCTTTAAAATCTAAAGCTTAAGCTATTGTTAAAACAGATATGAGTGGTGGCACTGACTGTGCAAATGGGCAAGGCATCCAACCTGACACAGAAGCTGGCAGGCAGGCAACTGCTCTTCTATTACAATGAAAACAAATTATTTATTTAAAATCTAAAGCTTAACCAATTGTTAAAACAGATATGAGTGGTGGCACTGACTGTGCAAATGGGCAAGGCATCCAACCTGACACAGAAGCTGGCAGGCAGGCAACTGCTCTTCTATTACAGTGAAAACAAATTATTTATTTTAAATCTAAAGCTTAACCAATTGTTAAATAGATATGAGTGGTGGCACTGGGCAAGTAGGCACAGTATCCAATGTGAACCTCACACAGAAGCTGGCAGGCAGGCACCTGCAATTACATTACACAGGAAAAAAAAAAAAAGCAGCCTGATGTTATAGCCCTAAAAAGGGCTTTTTGGGGTGCTGTCCTTACAGCAGAGATCAGATGAGTCCTTCAGGATTGTAGTGGACACTGAATACCCTAGCCTAGCTATCAATTTCCCTATCTAATCAGCAGCAGCTAAACTTTCCCTCCTCTCACTAAGCATGCAGCTTCAGAATGAATCGAAAATGGATGCTGGGAGGGAGGTTGGAGGGTGTGGAAGGGAGGGAGTGCTGCTGATTGGCTGGAATGTGTCTGCTGACCGAGAGGCACAGGGTCAAAGTTTGCCCAATGATGATGAATAGGGGGCGGATCGAACTGCGCATGTGTCCGCCCGCCGCGAACACGCTAAGTACGCCGGGAACTGTTCGCCGGCGGACAGTTCGGTACATCACTACCTGTAAGCTAATAGCAGTCAGTGTCCTTAAAGCGGGTGTCAGGCCTTCAGCGTGTACTCTGCCAACCTCTGCAAGTGCACTTTGCCACTCATATCTGGTGTCACAATAGCGTGCCTTTAAAAAGAAAAAAGTTTTTCACTGTAAGCTAATAGCAGTTAGTTGTCTACAAGCGTCTGGGTGTCAGGCCTTCAGCGTGTACTCTGCCAACCTCTGCCAGTGTACTTTGCCACTCATATCTGGTGTCACAATAGCATGCCATAAAAAGAAAAAAATGTTTTTCACTGTAAGCTAATAGCAGTCAGTGTCCTTAAAGCGGGTGTCAGGCCTTCAGCGTGTACTTTGCCAACCTCTGCAAGTGCACTTTGCCACTCATATGTGGTGTCACTATAGCGTGCATTTAAAACCCAAAAACTTTTTCCACTGTTATAGATTAAATAGCAGTTAGTTGTCTTCAAGCGGGTGTCAGGCCTACAGCGTGTACTCTGCCAACCTCTGCCAGTACTGCATTGTTAGGATTAAATGACACCTGCAAGCATGACCCACTCCCCCATTTCCCTATGACAAATGACATCAGATTCTCACATTAGAGAAGAGAAATGAGCTGAGTAATATAAAGTCAAGAGTCACACAATTTCAGAGAAAAATCTCTGAAATTGTGTGAGACAGCGATGGACATTAAAGAAGAATCTGGGCATAGTCCCCAATCTTAAGAAATCTAAATTGTTCTGGGATGGTGCAGGTCCTTGGTTCCACTAATTAATCAAGATTCCATGACACCTGTGGAGAATCTTTATCTTTGATGGAAAAATTCAAGTGACATAAACTGGATGTTTCCAGCCCTGGTAGGAAGCCAGGATTACATTGCAGGGAATGTATGAGTGATAGAAGTATATAAGAGACAGAGATTGGCCAGTGGATTAGACCCATAGCAAGGAGAGAAAACACAGAAATGTGGGATTTATGTAAGGAATGACTCAAAGGGGGTGTTCTCAAGAGGAAATGGTAAACTTGTATAGGTAGGGATATTTCTGCTTTTTAAAATTCGACTCTGAGATTTTGCCCAGCCTGTTTTTATGAATAAAGTTATAGGATTTGGCATTCCCACCACTCATCTTGCGGCAAATATTTGTGGAATTTCTGCCCCATCAAAATGTATCTACTTTAAAGAGCACAGAAAGTCTTTAAAATGGGGGAATGGAAGTCCATATGGAAATTTATAAATAATTTTACAATCAAGTGGGATTGCCGAGAATCTGTCAATCACATTATTTCATGATGCAGGTATGTTTTTGTAAATATTTTCTGTGACGCAATATATGAGCCCACTGGTATATTAACACTTGAAATTAAATATTATTACTATTTTCCAGAAGCTGACTTGAATTATAGTCAATACTATAAACAGACTTACACCGCACAAATGTAATGCACGTTGCTTTCCAAAAGTAAGCTTATGAATATTACACAAATCCTGTGTTTTGTTCTTAGCAGAATTTTCCCATAGGGAAGAGGAATCTACACAAAATACTAATGTAATTGCTGAATTGTTAATATGGCTTAGCACATAACATCAATAGCAAAACATCACACAGCTTCTAGCTTTAATTAGAAAATTAAAAAATAAAGGTAAACATATACTTTCCACACGATTTAACAGTAAAGTTTGTGATCACCTCAAAAAAATAAATAAAGAAGACATGTGTCTGGCCAATTTTTAAGATTATTTAATGGCATGCTTGTTCTTATATTTCCTTTCCTTTGTGCTGGGAAGATTTTTCCCAGAAAGCACCTGGCTGCCTCTTTCTGTTTGCATTTTCCATTATAGCATGTAGGTCAAAAAACATTTATAAACAATAAACAATTTAAGCTGCTGAACAATTTTAAAAATCATAATTAAGACTATTTTATGCATTATAAATTGCATGTATATTCTAGGTGACAACTCTGCCTTAAACTAAGGAGTCAGTCAGTGTTGCTCTTTCATGTGTGGTATTGTACAGGTAGGATTTTTTAGAGACGAGTTTTGAAGAACACTCTGGTCACCTAAGCCAGGTACATGTCTCCCCAACTCCCATCCCTTTCTCAAAAGACTATTATCACTATGGACTAACCCTCCAGCCCATGCCTCCCAGTCAAACACCCCTTGTTTATTGCTCTAGAGTCACCCTTCACCAGCCAAGGGGCTGGTGAGGCATGATGCGACTGACCAGGAGTAACTCTAAACTTCTCTGGAACTTTAAAGTGGATCGCGGAGTTATAGCAGTCCGCTAAAACTTCAACCAGAGCGCTCTCGGTCCCAGGACCAGCAATCAAGGCACTTTTTGGAGGGATAACAGAAGGGGTGGCATGGCATCGAATGAGTAAAAGCTGTGTTTTTATGTGACCGGGGAACTCTATCCAGCATTTTGGAACTCTGCACCGGACGCTTTTTGGATAGAATGGGCCCTTTCCGTGGATATATGACATGTGGGGCTGCTCCATTATATGATGTGGGTTTTTTGGAATTTCTGTATTGCACTCTCTGTATCTGGGAAATAATTAATTTAACCAAGAGCTGACTCAATTATCTCCCAGACACAGAGGTTGGGCTGGCTTGTGTTATACTAAATAGAGACCACATGCTGGGGTCTGGGTATATATTTCTGTGCCTTGCTCAATAAAATCAGTTCTTCTTCACCCTTCACGGAGGCCTTTAAGTAATAGCATACAGATGGTCATAGAATTCAAATTAATAAATCAGGCTGCACAATTGGCAACCTCTGGTATTATCTGCATTAGGATCAGGGATCTTGGCAAGTCCTGAAGGCCTAGGGAGCCCTGTAACCACATTATGATATTACTTTAAGTCCTACCACTCCAAATGTAAAGGAAGGAGTATGAGCCACCCATACAAGATGCTACCTCATGTATATCTTTTCTCTTCTCAACGCCCTGGGCGGAGGAAAACGGCCATTACAAAGCTTGTTTTTTTTTTTTTTATATTATCAGCCATGTTAGTCAGTGGGAATGAAATAGCTGCTTATCTTGGCTATGCATTGGAATCTCACAGACCCTAGACCTATTTTCCTATTATGTTTCATTGTACTTCTGGAATTCTGGAAACAAATAGCAAAGGCCTGGTGATGGGGACAAGTGCCTGTGAAGTCTGTGACAGCATGTGGACTTTGTTAATAGTAGGAAGTGAATGATGGGCTGCAGCCAGGAATTAAGGACCAGGGCATATGCTCCTAAATTAAGGAGCAGTGAATCATCGGCTGCAGCCAGGAATTAAGGAGAAGGACACATGGATAAACAAATCCTGTCCAAGAGCACATAAAGCGCCAACAAATTCTGTAACGCTGAACAATGGGTGGACTAACAGACACATATTTGTAACCAGACAAGTTGGACGCACAGGAACAGAGGGATTGAGGGCTCTGCTCAATGAGGTTACATGATAGAGGGAGTGGGGTATAGTGACACAAAAGGTAAGTGTAGGGTAGAAAAGTAGGTTGCTACGATAGTATTCACTGAGGGCTTAGACTTCAAAGCATTTCAAGAATCTAATATCCAAGTATTCAGAAGAGGAGCAGGGAAGGCAAGAATATAGAAGGAGTCCAAGAGAAGCAAGACCATGAGCAGGTTTTGTGGGCTGGGTCAGCCCAATGGCTAGCAAGTGATAAAGGCAGAGCAACTGCGGCATCTTCAAGTGATGCAACAGTGGGGGCAGCAAGCCTTGCAGCGAAAGACCAGCATCTACCATAAAAACAATACTGGCCTTGTGATGCTAAAGCTCAAAGTTAAGTGTGTCTGTCCTGCACATGGGCCTGAAGGAAACAAGAATGCCAAACAAACGTTTAAAGGGATTGCCATCAGTCAGGACAAGTGACCATGAATTGAATTCCAGCTGGATTCTCTTGACTACCAGATATTTCGTTTTAAATAAGCCAGTTAAGTTATTTTATGTATTGCAGAATAACAAACAGTTCCCATTTGTTTGAAAGATCATAACCTTACGTGTTGTTGCAAAACAGACATTTATGAAGGGGTCAGTAATGTTTTCCTAAGAATGACTTACTTGAAAACCATTCATATGAAAACATTACTTACCCTTTTGACAAAATGTATCAGTGCAGCTTTACTGTAGCACATATGGTATCTTAAAAAAAAAAATGGGAATGGTTTGTTAGTTTCAGAGTTCATAGTATTTCTCAGATCACATTTTATCAGGTATCTGTTGTATTAATACATGATTATAAACCAGTTACAAATGTTTTATAAGTGTTACTCCCATGGGAGTTTAGTAGCAGAGGTGTCCCAAATCAAATGTTAGTAGTATAATTACACCTGCATACTTACAAGTTCCATTTCCTATGGGTATGCTCTAGCTCCACTCAGTAAAGCCTTTAGTGTGCCCCCTGTTTCAAAGTCCTTATTTGGAGCCAGTCCTTAGTTAAAGTATGATATAGTAGTGTCTAGCCAAAGTGAAGAATCTCCACCCAGGGGAAAGCAGCCTAATGATGGAATTCTTGGCCTTTGTCATCTAGTGTGGCCTGAGAAACATTACAAATTCATGGCTCTAGAAGACCCGACAACAAGTCGACAGACACTGGTAGATATTCACCCAAGCTCTTGCTATTTCATTATTATATTTTTCTATTCAGTACTTAACACTATTTAACATATCAGCATGTTTAATAAATCAGCTGCTGATTAGTCAGAGCATCTGTTATTTAAGTTATTGGGGCGGGAGTGCTGCTTTAACCATTTGAAATATATAAACTTTATATAGAATTAAAAATAACATGGGGAAAGAATTTCTGGGTGCACACCGTAATGAAATGTGCTGCTCACACCTATGCTATCCAGATAGAAGTGACTGATCAAATGCACAAAACACATATCTGCAGATGCAGTAATATCACTTTAGTGGAAAATGGTTAGTTTTCCACAGTAATCTTTCAAAAGTAAAAATTAACCAGGTTAAATGGTGCACAAAGGTCAAAATAAAAAAAAAATAACAAATTAAAAGTATACCGGTATATTTAAACTATAACAAAATGTGGATTCTCTGCACAAAGAAACATTATTAACACATACTTATTGATAAAAGCAAAGAAAAAAAAAACATGTAGGGGGCGTGGCTCGGCTGAGAATGGAGTAGGACGCAGGCACACTGAGCTCCTAGGCCCCAACCCGCCAAAGCACCTCAAACGAAGCTTTAAACCCCGAAAAATGGGAAAGACGAAACGGGGGGTCACACCCGGCCCGGCGCAATCCTCCACGGGACGTCTGGCAGGGCCGATGGATGACTACCTCTCCACACCGCAACCGCTGGCCGGCACACGCGGGCCAGACAATATGGTGCCCGCATCCCCGGGAACAAGTAGCCGTACGGGCTCCACCCGTGGGTCTCTGGCCTGTGAATCCCCCAGGGATGCCCTCACACAGCTGTCCGCGGACCTGGCTGCGATAGCGGCGTATTTGCTTACGCGCGGTGACAAGACGGAACTCATAGCAGAGCTCCGAACCGTCATCCGAGAAGAAATCACGGCCGTGAGGCAGGATCTTACAGTACTGGAGCAGAGAGTGGACGCCTTGGAAGTGCACCAGTTACAAGCCACACAGCACCAACGGCCATCAGAGCTGGCAGCCACTAGGCAGGGTAACATCATACTGGACCTGAGACGCCAGGTAGAAGACCTGGATAATAGAAGCCGCCGCTGTAACATACGTGTTAGAGGAGTACCGGAATCAGATGGTGAGGCGCCACGGGAACTGCTGGAGGGCCTGTTCACCCAAATTCTAGGTGACGAAGCCCCGCCGGATTTCGGCTTGGAAAGAGCCCACCGTGCGCTCAGAGCCCCGCGCAGGGATGGCTTGCCCAGAGACTTGATCTGTTGCCTCTGGTCATTTCAGCTGAAGGAGGCCTTAATGAGAGCAGCACGGGCACAACACTCTATCAGATACATGGACTTGCAAATAGCGTTGTACCAAGACTTGTCCACCTTCACCCTGGACACACGACGGGCCCTGAAACCAATCCCCTCCGTGTTGCAGGAGAAGAGGATCCCTTACAAGTGGGGACACCCGTTCAGCCTGCAGGCCAGAGTGGGGAACCAATGGCACATCATGAGGTGACCGAACGAAGTCACACGCTTCTTGCATTCCCTGGGCCTGCCGGACATACCCGTACCGAACTGGATCTTGGATTACCCGCCGGACAGGCCTACTGGCCCGATTGCACCGGCGGATATTCTTCGGGAGAGAGACATACCGGGGCCAACTCAACGCAGAGACTCTGTGACACCAGAGAAGTAGGCTAAGTGAGATCCCACGGTGCGCTGGGCTCCTAGCGTGCCGACCCTGTACACCGCTGTAACCGGTAGGCGTGAGCGACGGGACAGGACGACCCCTCCCATTGCTCCGAAGGACTTGATGCGGCCCAGAGACACAGGGACTGTCCCACCAGGGTATCTACCGCTCCCCACCCTCCCACACCACGGCCCCAAGTCAGCCCTGAGGGCATCTTCACCCACGTGCATTACAGTGTTTGGGTGGGGTACGGGACAGAGATAGTGGACCACACCGGGACACCCGGGCACAGTGCACTCACAGGAGTAATTTTTACCCCGGGGGGAGAGGATGGCTTGGGTGGGACGGTCAGGGTAAGGGGAAAGTTACCCCGGCAGTATTGGGGTTTAAGGGACAGTCACGTGGAGGGAATGTGGGACTGCTGAACACTGATTTTTAAAAGGCCATGAGATTATACGAAGATGAAGAGAAGGGCTGCCCGTACACGGACTGTTGTCTGTTTTGCACACTTGGGCAAAGGGCCGCAAAGAGAACTGAGTGGGGAGGGGGGCGGGCAGGAAGAGACTGGAGATCCGGCCACGCATCCGGCCCGTGCTGGCGCCTGACCCTGGCTCTGCCACTGAGCCAACGCACGCAGCGGCAGGGTTAGGCATGGAGTGGGGCGACGGCGTTTCCGGGGGGCTCACGGAGAGACACCGTATGAGGTGACCCTGATATGTACGCACTACAGAGTGCACGATTCTGTTTTCAGTTCTGTCATAGTTTAACCGTGTTATAAGATACGGGTCTCCTACCGGAGACAGTTCACGGAGGAGACCAGGGAAGTTAGGACCGCCCCTTTCCGTTGCACGTCCATACAGGCCCGTGGGGTTGAAAATTGAGAGGGTAGGCCCCTACAGGAGGGGAACGAGCACTGACAGGCAACCTACACATGGCCCAATGGACTAGGCAAGACGTAGCTCCCCACACGAGGGACATGACCCAATTAACGCTTGAAGCTCGGGGGCGACTGGGCCGGGGGACTGTTCCCCACGCAACACGAGACAGGGAGGTTCGCGGGGAATTTACTCAATCGCTGACACCTCCGGCGGATCGGGAGCTGACGGAGACCGCCGACGACATTACCTACACAGAGGGACAACTTACACCGTAGGAATCCTTCCACACACCCGCGCAACTGACCTACACTGTAAATACCGGTCAGAGTTCGGAGAGGTAACCCTCAGAGGGCCCCCGAACGACTTCACCTGGCCAAGGTTCGAAGTTGCTACTACTACCCCCACTGACTAGTCCACTCCTGGACGTTTGCGCACCCCCTGACTACCCTCTCCTCCTCTTTCCTGAAGTGTACTGCCCCTAACGGAGGCGTACCCTCTTCTAGTCCCACGCTAAGCCCGGGTGGGGGCCCCACACCGGGCGGACATGGCACTATTTAGACTGGCGCAGCTTAATCTGTGGTCCCACAATGTTCGAGGTTTTAATTTACTCGAGAAGCGCGCGCAGTTAATTCGTAGGCTCTGGGCAGAAAGGGTGTCCGTGGCGTTCCTGCAGGAGACACATTTTAGAGGTAGAGACGCACCGACACTTGAGAACAGGCGCTTCCCACAGGGCTACTATGCGAACCACCCAGACGCAAAGAAGACAGGTGTGGCGATCCTATTCGCACACACGGTACCGTTTAGTCACAAAGAGACACTCACGGACCCAGGCGGTCGATATATCTTCCTCAAGGGCACCACTGCGGACGTCCCATACACTTTCGCATGCATATATAGCCCCAATCGTAGACAGCACATCTTCCTCGTTAAGACCCTCTCCAGGCTAGACAGGTTCAGGGAGGACCTCTTGGTACTGGCCGGAGATCTTAATGCCCCACGTGATCCCAACCTGGACTCCTCGAGAGGCACTAGCACGATCCCAGCACACTGTTTGTGCTCGATGCGACGTTCCCTGACCAGGTCAGGGCTAATAGACTGCTGGAGAATGGCACATCCGGAGGACAAGGACTTTTCCTACTATTCAGCGGTACACAAACACTATAGCAGAATAGACTACATATTCTTGCCCCAGGACCGCCTGACCCACCTCCAAGAAGTGAAAATTTGAATAATACAGCAATCCGACCACGCGCCAGTACTAATACGGATTGTTTAAACCTGCGGAACACCAGTGGAGACTCAACGAGTCTCTACTGGATGACCTCTACGCTAATACGTCAGCCCGTCGGACAATCACAGACTACTTTGACACGAATGCCACTGCGGACATGTCCCCATTGACGCTGTGGGAGGCACATAAATGTGTTATTCGCGGACACTTCATATCCATTGGCACACAACGAAGGAAAAACAGAGCTCGTGGCATCTCCGACCTTACAAAGAAGATAGCTGACTTAGAAAATTCACACAAACACACAGTGGACGACAACGTTTACTTACAACTTACAGAAGCCCGCAGGGCACTAGCAGATCTCCTATCCCAAGGCCTGCTGCACACCTTACGGAAATCCGCACGGTTCTTCTATGAGCACTCCAACAAGAGTGGTAGACTTCTGGCGAAAATGCTCCAGGAGAAACGGAGATCCCAACACATACACAAGATTCACACACAAAACGGACGAACCACGAGTATGCCAGAGGGTATCCTGGAAGCTTTCAGGGAATATTACGTGGACCTGTACAACCAGTCCCAAGCCCGATCAGGAGCCGCGGCGCAAATACACCACCGAAGGGTCACGGACTACCTGTCCCAGCACGCCACGCGCAAGCTCACGCCAGACCTCGCGGAAGAGCTGGATGGTCCCCTGACCTTAGAGGAATTTGCGGCGGCTCTGAAGAAATCGAAACCTCATTGAGCACCAGGCCCAGACGGCCTCCCCCTGACGTACCTGCGGACATACCGGGAGGTGCTCCTACCGAGACTTCTAGCAAGCCTGAATGCCATACGAGACGGTGGAGCGTTCCCCTCAGACGCCCTGGCGGCAACGATAGCGGTGATCCCCAGGAAGGGAAGGATCCATCTAATTGCTCTAGCTACAGGCCGATCTCGCTGCTGAATGCTGACCTAAAATTGTTCACGAAGGCTCTCTCACTGAGGATATCCCGGATCCTACCAGGCCTGATTAACCCAGATCAGGTTGGCTTCATCCCAGGTAGGGAAGCCAGGGACGACACCATCTGGGCGCTGAACATTATCCATTGTGCAAGATCCAGGAGTCGGGATGTCTTCCTCCTCTCGACGGACGCCGAAAAGGCGTTTGATCGGGTGGACTGGATATACCTGAATGAAACGCTACGGCACTTAGGCTTTGGTACGTACATGCGCACATGGATCTCAGCCCTGTACACTACGCCGACCGCCAGGATACGTGTGAACGGTGCCCTGACTAAATCGTTCCCTATACACAACGGGACCCGCCAGGACTGTCCCCTGCCCCCCCTCCTGTTTGCCCTCACCCTGGAACCATTCCTGGAGGCGGTCAGACGGGATGGGGGCATAATGGGGGTTCAGGTGGGCAAGGAGGAGCATAGGGTGGCGGCGTACGCCGACGATATGTTGTTCTTCCTTGAACAACCCCTGATCTCGGTACCTAACCTGCTGCAGGCTTTCCGTAGATTCCGCCAAGTATCCAATTTGAAACTCAACCTTGATAAGTCGGAAGCAATGCCGATAATGCGGAATGAAGATGATGTCCATAGACTCAGTGCCCAATTCACCTTCTCATGGTGCGCAGTGAAGCTGTGCTTCCTTGGCACCTGGCTACCGAAAGACCTGGCGCAAGTCTACCAGCTGAACTTCCTCCCCCTCCTCAGGAGCATACGGCAGGACTTCCAACGCTGGAGAAAAAGCTACATCACCTGGTTTGGCCGTATTAACGCAGTCAAAATGAATGTGATGCCACGGCTGCTGTACCTGTTTGCCACCTTGCCGATATCAATACCACACTCATTCTTCAAATCAGTAGAATCGGCCATCCGCGGGTTTGTATGGAACCACAGACCTTCGCGCATCTGCAGGGCAGTCTTGGAGCGGCCCAAGTTGGCTGGGGGGCTAGGGCTGCCGTCGGCATCCACTTACTACAGAGCTACGCATCTACACAGAATTATTGACTGGCATGTCAGCTCAAGCCCGAAACACTGGGTGACCATGGAACTTCAGCAAACGCAGGGCTGGATCCCCTCGAGATTGTGGCTGGGGGGAGCCACATTTACAGAGTTATGCACAGGCAACCCCATGATTGATGCGACTCTCAAAACCTGGTGCAAAACCCGCTACACCCAGCAATTAACAACCTCACCGAACCCACTGACCCCTATCACGCACAACCCGGGCCTTGCTGGGGGTTTACCCCCGGCGGCGTTTGGGAACTTCCAACAAACGGATTGGATTTACGTGGGCCGGTGGTGCTCGGGGGGGAGGCACTTCTACCACTACATGACTTACTGGGAGACTTGCAACCCACCCAGTTAGATAAATTTCGCTATCACCAGGTGCAGACGTATGTTGCTAGATTGGCTAGAAAAGACCATCTTCATAGGCCACTCTCGGGCTTCGAAAGGCTATGCACGAACAGGAAACACGTTGAACATGGGGTATCACTCCTATATGGGACTCTGCAGGGGACCATGGACAACAGCCCCCTAGGATACATGGGCAAATGGGAATGGGAAACCGGCACACAACTCACGGATCAAGAATGGGACAAGATAGTCCTCCTAACCCATAAATGCTCTATCAGCTCGAAGATTCAAGAGACCAGTTACAAGCTGTTGTCACACTGGTACCGAACGCCTGACACCCTGAGGCACTTCGACATCAACAATACGGGCCAATGCTGGAGGTGTGGCTCGGCTCTGGGAACGAGCCTACATATCTGGTGGTCGTGCCCACGCATAATGGCATACTTGCAACTGATCAATACAAAAATCAAAGAGGTCACGGGGGACGACCTTCCCTTATTGCCCATGACGATTCTCCTACACCACACACCCATCCCCACACAGAAATACAAACACTCCCTGACAATTCACTTGCTGAACGCCGCAAAGGTGTTGATACCCCTGCATTGGAAACGTGCATCGACACCCACTTTCAGACAATGGGTAGACAAAGTTGAGACAATATATGACATGGAGATACTGACGGCCTCCCTGCAGGGACGCTCGGACAAATGTGCACTAAAGTGGTACCCGTGGAGGCTATACATCTCTACGGGAAGGGCTTAAAAACTGGGGACAGACACGAAGCTCAGGTGGACAGGACCGAAACGAGCAGATATGCCGCCATGGACCCTGTGCCGCCGGGCCACGAGAAGTGCAAACGCTCGGAGGGACCTCACCCAGACAGCGGACCCTCACCCGTACCAGTATCTACCTTAACCCCCCTTCCCCACCTCCCTCCTCACCCACCTCCTACTGGACATCCCCATCACTCCCCACTGTACTGAAAGGCTTGCTCAGTCTTGCTAACCACAGAACTATGTCTGTCACATGTACGATGTATTACTGTAGTTATCCTGAAAAATTCAATAAATAATGATTAAAAAAAAAAAAAACATGTAATGCCTGAAAGATGAAATAAAAATAAAATGAATAAATTGAATCATCATTGGTACAATAAAAAGTGTGTATATGTGCAAATGGTTGCTGAACAAGAGACAGTGAAATTGTACAAAATTAAAATATATATATTTTTATTTTTTTTAAAGTACCTTTGGAAAAGACTGCACAATAATCTTTGGCTAGACTAAAGCACGAGATTAAGAGGTATCAGCTAACTCGGAAAATCCCCATTTGAAAAACAAACACACATAAGAGGTGATTGAGTACAAAATGCTAAATGTCTGATAAAAAGAGAGAGAAGCAGTGTCAACTGGCCCTATAAAACACAGTTCCAAGGACTTGCACAATTCAACAAACATGAATCACTGTTCATCTGGAATTCAGTTCATCATGATATAAAGTGCTGGTGCAATTTTTTTTCTCTTGGCTAGTGAGCTTGTTTTATGGCCATTCAGTGGGCATTCACATAAGTAGCTTGGAGAGCTTGAGTTATGGGTTTATTTATTCTAGAAAACATACACTGGAAGGTATTCTTTCAAGCTCTTGCTATTTCTTTTTTTTTTTTTTTATTATATTTTTATTACAATTTTTGTTGAACTTCTCGTTACTTGTTAAGTTGCAGTAAAGAGGAAGGACCCCCAGGTCCATGGCATGCAATATATATATATATCAACCAGCTAGCCATGCAGGGCTTTGAGAGGTAAATCAAACAGTTAAGGGAAAACAATCTATACTGTGCATCATAATTATCGTGAAGGTTACAAACCAACGTATATGTTAAATCAAAGCATAGCAACATATGTTTAGGTATTATGGGTAGTGTCATGGTATAGCCTATGGTATCTTGTATTAGCGTACTGTTAGCAGTAATCGATGTAGCTTGAGTTAGTGATGTGGCTCCTACATCCAGTCTCCCAACTATAAGCATGCCCCCTGGCACTGTAGACTACCCGCCCACCTCTGGGACTTGTTGCCTGGTTGGTTCTTGTTTGTGTCCCTGTTCCCGCCTCCCCCACCACCCCCAGTATGCGATGGTGTAGGCATGCAAGGCGGGCCAGGGTGCAGGAGCATCAGTCATCATCTTGTCAAGTCTTCAAGTCCTCGCAGTTCCTCCATTTTCTCAAACCAGGTCGTTACTTTCTTCCAAAGTAGGGGCAAGATATGTTTTACTGTGTTCAGTATCTTTATATAGTCAGGGATTTCTTATATTTGGCGGGGTTGTAGTGTGGTGTAGGAGGTATGCGGTAGGTTTGAAGGGGGTTGGATTGTCAGAGAACTTTTGTAGGACCCTACTGATCATTTGCCAGTAGGGGACCACTTTTGGGCATTCCCATCATATGTGCAGGAATGTGCCCGCCCCGGTGTGGCATCGCCAGCACCTGTCGCTTAGGTCTGGGATCATTTTCTGCAGAGTTTGCGGTGTTCTATACCATAGGGTCAAAACTTTGTATGCCGTCTCTTAGGTTTTACTTTGCCAGTGCGTAGTGGTATGAAAGGTTGCATATTTTGGTCCATTGTTGTTCTAGCTCTTGCTGTTTCACTATAACACATTTTCTGTCTAATGCTCAATCATGTTTGTTAACATGGCAATATCATGTTTAATAAATCTAATGCTGACTTATTAGAACTTCTGATGTCTAGTGTTTAACCTTACCAGTACCGATACCAAAGTTACAGATCATTTCCATTTTCAGTGCTTTCACATATTCAGTTTTCCAATATTGAAGAACATATGCATTGACATGAGTCACCGGCTGTATGAGCAATATGTGTAACCAAAACCACATTCACTTGAAAGGAATCTTCAAATTAAGGAACCATTTAGCTTAGTTTATATGGTGTAAACCTGTCCTATATATCGCCAATCAAAACACATTAACCTGATTTGAAAATCTAAAATTTGTAAGAAAGTAAATCATGCCAGATTCTATGCCCCAGAGGAGAAGTATATTAAGTATAAGTATATTACATCACTGAGTGCAGAATACAAACTCATTATATTATTATTCTGAAAATGAGTGCCTTGAATGCATCACTTACTCTTTAACCCCTTCAATACTAAAATCCAGTATACACTTTTTAATGTAATTTGCCATATGAAATCTAGTTTTTAAAGCCTTACTCATTTATATCCTATTTAAGATTACCCTTGAATTTCTCTGCCAGAAGCCACAAGTCATTAACAGTAGGGGTCGTAGCGGAGACTGGCCCCGTCACTCTAGGGGTCCCGAACTCCCTGTGACCGCGGGGGCCGGCATAACTTACATAACAATGTACTGCTGCACTGGCCTGGGGTGACCGGCAAGAGGGTAGCACAGTGCTCCTCCTCCTGCCAATCACTGCATGAAGCATGGCCGAGCAGACAAAGTTCCTGTCAGATTGGGTACCTGTGTCCACTCAGCCATTCGATATGGCAGTGAGCAGGTACAGGAGGAGAGGGGGATGGAAGAGAGACACTTGAAGGGGCAGGGTGGAATGAGATGCATGGAAGAGATGAGGGTAGAATGAGACACATGGAGGGGCTGGAAGGGATGAGACACATAGAGGAGCTGGGGGGCAAATGAGACACATGAAGGAGCTAGGGGTTGGACACATAGAGGAGATGGAGGAAGAAGCAGACAGCGTTCCTATCAAATTGTCTACCTCTGTCCACTCACCAATGCGACATGGATGTGAGCAGGTACAGGAGGGGTGGGGAATGGGGGAGAGACGCATGAAGAGGCGGTGTGGAATGAGACACATGGAAGAGCTGAGGGGAGAATGAGACATGGAGGGGCTGGGAGGGATGAGACACATAGACGAGCTGGGGGGGTGAGACAGATGTAAGAATGAGACACATGAAGGGGCACGGGGTGAGACATATTAGGGGTGAGAGGAGTAGGGCAATTTTTGCACCAGGTCCTGGTGGTTTCTAGTTACGCCTCTGCTAACTAATACAATGAATGTAAAGTTTCTGAAAATGTATGTTCACCCCCTGCTTTCAAACTGTACTGGAAGTGTCATTGGGTGATAGCATCCTTGCAGTCAGGGAAGTGGGAGGAGTGAATGGAATGGACCATTTCACTGTCAGCATTACATAAGCAGTCGAGAGAGTGATAAAGATTGCTACAGCAGTTTTAACTAGATTTATATCTATATTCACTATATGTGGGCATTATGGTCAATGCAGACATGTTTACATTCTTTTACAATTTTTAGTAAGCTGCACAGCTACGAATGCATTTCGATTCCTTACAAATACCTTTTTGCTAGGTTTTTTACTATCTTTATTTAAATATTTTTTTCACACTTACTGTATGTGAGAAAAAAATTCCAGACTTTGTGTGAAATATACTAAAACAGGACACTGTATACTGGCTAAAGCTTTATATTTCCCAAATATTTTTTTTTATACAGCAGTCTATACAAACAATTTCTGTTTATGGTATGTTTATATGCTAGCTATGCATCCCTTGCTTCAAATAATTATGCTAAGATTATCTCATAACAAAAAGTGCTCGGTAGTGAACGGGTTAATCACAGGTGGGGGGAAAAAAAACAGAAATCATAGAATGTACAATTCTTTTCTTTGTGCAGTTTTGAGCATGCTATATATGTGGTGTATACATTGGTGTATCTTGGACTAAATTCAGGCAACCTCCCCAATCTAAATTTGCACCACCACTTCATGTCAAGGCCACTTTTGTGACTGACAGACGCACGCCCTCATTGACACATGCACTGAGATACACTCAATGACAGATACAGTCATTGACAAACACACTGTTCAAACAATCCACACTTTCACTAACAGACACACACACACTGACACACCCACTCACTGACAGGCACACACTCTCAGATACACATACACTAATGAAAAACACACTGACACAAACAGCCTCACTTATTTAACACACTCTAACAGGCACACAAATTCACTCACTTAGACACACACTGACACACACACACACACACACACTTAGTGACAGACACACACAGTGACAGGCACACTAACTGACAGACACACTCACTGACATACTCACTGACAGACACACTCATTCACTGACAGCCACACACACACATTCTCATACACTCACCGTTGCTGGGCTCCTTGATGGTTCTGGAGCTGCTGGCTGGGCTGACAGACTCCTGGGACTGCTGACTTCTGTGGGCACAGCTGGATGGGCAGGCAGGTAGGCGTTTAATACAGGTGGCGAGGGAACTGAGCTCTTCCTGCTCTGCTCCCTCATGCACCGCCGGGGCAGTGACTTCATATTCCGGCTTCTGGCATCATAGAATGGCGCACGAGGGAGAAGGAAGAGCTCAGAGAACTCCGCTCCCTCGCCGCCCACCTAAACTATGAGCCAGCCGGCCACCTCTTGCTCCCCCCCAGGACGTGAGGCACACAAAGCACTTGCCTGGGCACTTAGGGCAGCGTTTTTTGTCGCCCCCCTGAAAGTGCCGCTCTAGGCAAATGCTTTGTTTGCCAAACGGCAAATACTGTCCTGGGTGTATATAATACTTCATAGCCATATTTTGACTTCTAACAAGATCCTTATTTATTTTATTTCTTCAGGATAATAAACCGGAATCAGAATGGGTTGAAGAAAGGCTTCGTGCTCATGCAGCACGTGTGAGAGATGTGGAGCTACTGACAGGCTTGAACTTCTACCAGGGCAGAAATCAGACCATCCCAGAAATATTACAAGTAAAGACATATTTACCAACATTTGAGACAGTCATCAACTGAACAGAAGCATGTTGCACTGTACAAGAAGCTTTATAAATGTTCCAGTACTGATATTCTTGAAATCATATAAAGAAATGCTGCTACTAGTCTTTAATCCAGAATAATCCTTTCAGTAGGGTTTCATTTCTGCCACATGCACACATGTTTCAAGAAGAATGTGCAAGTAATATCCTGTTCCTATACTGATGTTATTATATGACTTTGTAATTATGATTCTCGAATCTTCCTTCTTTTTGGTATTAATGACAAATCAATGAAATTATATTTTTCTTCCTTACCACTAAAGAAAATGTCTTTGTTAACTTGATGTTCTGTCTTTTTCATCTGTAAAGCTGGAATCTAATTTATGATATGTATTGTTAACATTTTGAAATTAAATATGCCAATTTTATTTTAAAAGAAGAAACTAAGCTGGGTAAATAGCAAATAAAACTGTGAACATTCCTTAAAACATCAGATTTTTAAGTGTTAATTGTCATATCATTTGACATTAAAGGAGCATTATAGCATTAGGAATACAAAACTATGTTCCTAACGCTATAGGGTACCAGTGCCCCTAATTTTAGGTCCATATACCACTGTCCCAGTGTACATGAAAGTTATACTCCTGCTAATGCCAAAGGGAAAATAGCAGACCAGTGGAGGTCCTAAAGGGAGAGGATGCCTTACCTTTAATAATTCTAAGGATGAAAGAATAATGAGTAAAAAATATGTATAAAGGGAGAAATACACTTATACAGCTGGTGAGGTATGTATATAAATGAGCTAAGGTCCAACTAGACAGACACTCAGCATGTCTAAAAATCCAAATAGTGTCAGAACCACTAGCTCCATGCAATCCCAGCATGTATGCTAGCGGCAGGTAGTTAAAGGTGGAAACCACAGGGAGGCTACTGAAAAAGTCTATCCCTGTATTACCTTGACACCATAGACTAACCAGTAATGCCTACCTGAACACTGCTCCTGAAGACGGAACGCGCGTTGAGCTCTCTCTTTTTTTTTTTTTTTTCACTTCCCCTGGTAGCACTTTCATTTAGTATGCACTAGTTTATTTATTTTCATTTAGTTCCAGGCAGGGAGATTGGTTCAGGTAGGCATTAGTGGTTAGTCCACTGTGCCAGGTAATACAGGTGTCACGTCAGTGACCCCAACACGCAGAAAGTAATACAGAAAGAGACATGTCAGAGAGCGTGGTATCACGTGACTTTGTGCGGCAAAATTGATCTGACAATAAAAAGGGGCGTTTTTAGAGTGGCCGGCGTCAGAAGGACTGTGCCGCCTCCCGGAAGTGCGAGGAGAGTAAGCAGTGCCGCGCGGGTCCAAGTGGAACAGGTAAGGTATTGTCACAACAGGGATATACTTTTTTTTCAATTTGACAATTTTTATTTTGTCGTATACGAGAGGGAAGGGGTACAGAAAGTAAAGAGGGGGGAGGGGAAGGTTTTGATCATGAAATTGCAGTTGTACAGCAATGCTTTTCATTAAATAGGTAATTGACATTGACAATCATAGTATTGCACTTGAACGATATTCCTTCCTAACAAACAGGTCATTATGATGCTATATTATGTGATATTACTGTATCCCCCTGTGCCTGTGTTGACGGGAATGGTCTTGCCCCTGTTGTCTGCCTGTCGAAGAGGGTTTCTAGAGGGGGGGTAACTGGGATAACAAATTAACTTGTATGTCTTCGTTGGTTTGGTTTGTGTTGTCTATTTGGATCTATTTTGTCCTGTTCAATGGCCCCTCGTTAGTTGCTAGGGTCTCGGCCTACTGTGTATGTGGCCCAGAGTGCTTTCGCCGTGGCGTTTCCTTTACCTATTTTTGTTTGGCTCCACATTATTCCTTCATATTCTAGTGTTGTCGTAACCATTGTTGCTACCTCTGCTGGGGATGGGATCTTTGGGGTTTTCCATTGTTTTGCTAGTGAGGTGGAGGCTGCCGTTAATATTAGGAATATTAGTTTGGTAATGCATTGTGGCATGCCTTTGGGTAGAAGTTGGAGTAGAAATGTTTCTGCATTGTGGTCTAGTATGCACCCTGTGGCCCCTTGAATTAGCCCTGCTATTTGCGTCCAGTATGGCTGGACTAGTGCACATGTCCACCAGATGAGGAGCATAGTCCCTTCCTGTCTCCGGCATCTCCAGCATCTGTCACTTATGTCTGGGTATTGTTAGGACCTGCAGGGGTGATGGTGCTGCGGTCCCTTGTTCCTTTTCCAGCTGCTGAGTATAAGTGATCATAGCTCTAGCAGAGGGTAGAGATGAATACAGCTTCCCGACAATCCTTCCCAGTAGTTAGAGTATCCTTTCCCCAAACATGAGCCAAGACTTCATGAAGGGTGTAACAGAACTAAAGCTTTATTGAAACAGGCTGGCTTTTATGGGGGATCCTCATGCAAGAGGACCTCCCAAAACAAACGAACATATCACCAATCACTGTACAGTATTTTCTTAATACACGCCCTTCCTCTGCCTGGAAGATAGTGAGATAAGTTAAGGAGTAAATCAATTATCTCCAAGCAGAGGGCACACATTTTACCCAAACATTGGAACACCCCTTTCCCCACAAGGTATCCCCACAAAATACATATCCCCTGATAGCCCCGATCTGGGAGGCAAACATATCCAAATTTCACCCAGATCGGTTCAGGGGTTCTTAAAAAGTGTGGAAGTCTTATTTTACCGACCACACACGAGGCTCCTGCCCAAAACAGTTCCACGAATTCAGTGTGTGTGGTCGGTCAATTGGAGAAAAAGGCGAAAGCGGTCAAAATACCGAAGATACCCTCCTGGCTCATAGGAGCGATTGTTCCCCTGGTCCATACGAACATAACTACCGAATGCCGCTCTTCTGGGTGTTCGGCAAGTAGGAGAACCGGCCGTTCGGTAGTTTTCAGCGGTACTTCGCACGGTCGAGTGTCCGATTTTAGTTCCAGACACTCGACGACCAAGTCCCGCTGACTCGCCTCGTGCGAACAAGATGGCCGACGTTTTTTTTTCCTCGTGGCGTTCGGCTATACGAACAGCGGCCACCCAGGGAACACTTAATTGTCGGTGCTTCAGATCACAACAAGCCAGGAGGGAGGTCGTGGTTCGGTAGTTGCAAACTGCCGAACGAATAATCCACTATAGGCAGAAAAGGAAAATAAAATACACAAAAAATAGAAGAAAAGGTCGGCTGAGGTTTCTTTTCTTCACATTACTCCCCCTTAGTTCCATGGGTCGGCATACCCGCCTAGACCCTGCCGGGTTGGCTAGGGGATGTCCGGGTGTTAGCATTAAGAGTCCAAGTCCGTCTGACGGGAAAGTCCATCCGCATTACCGTTCTGTTTGCCCGGACGGTATTGCAGTGTAAAATTGTATGGTTGCAACGCTAAACTCCAGCGTAGCAACCAGGGATTGTCTCCAGAGACTCGGTTGAGCCAAATGAGGGGGTTGTGATCAGTTAGTAACGTAAAAGCTCGGCCGTAGAGGTACGGTTGGAGCTTCTTTAAAGCCCATACCAACGCCAAGCATTCCTTTTCCACGGTGGCATTGCTGACCTCCCGAGGTAGTAACTTCCGACTGAGGTATGCCACCGGGTGTTCCATGCCATCTTCCCCCACCTGGCTCAGCACGGCTCCCAGCCCAAACATGGAAGCATCTGTGTGAATGAGAAAAGTCTTATTAGGGTCTGGGGCCGCCAATACTGAGCAATACAGAGCTGCCTTAAGACTTTGGAACGCTGCTGCACACTCCGGGGACCACGATACCTGCTTGGGTAGGGCTTTTTTGGTTAGATCTGTGAGGGGCTTGGCTAGAGTGCTATACTCGGGAACAAACTTGCGGTAGTACCCTGCTGTGCCTAAGAAAGCTAATACCTGGGTCTTAGTGCGGGGTTGGGGCCAATTTGCTATGGCCTCTATTTTGGCGGGTTCTGGCCGCTGTTTACCCGAACCTACCCGATGCCCTAAGTACTGGACTTCTGCCATGCCCACATGGCACTTCTCGGGTTTCAGGGTAAGGACGGCTTCCTGTAACTTGTTAAATACTAAAGCCAAGTGTCCCAGGTGAGCTTCCCATGTGCCGCTGTAGATGGCGATGTCATCCAAGTAGGCACATGCGAAGTCCTGCATTCCTTCCAGAAGTCGGTCCGCCATCCTTTGGAATGTAGCCGGGGCATTCTACATCCCAAACGGCATAACCTTAAATTGGTATAGCCCGAATGGGGTGACGAATGCTGACTTAGCGAATGCTGACTTGGGCGGCCAATAGCCTTTACACAGGTCTAGGGTAGTCAGGAAGTGTCCACTAGCCATGCGATCGAGCAATTCGTCCATCCGTGGCATAGGGTAAGCATCCGTGATTGTCCTGTCGTTCAGCTTCCGGTAGTCAATACAGAAGCGAGTCGTGCCGTCTCGCTTCGGTACTAACACTACCGGAGACGCCCAGGGACTTTGGGAAGCCTCAATAACCCCTAGTTCGAGCATTTCTTGGAGTTCTTTCCACATGCCCGTGCGTACTGCTGCTGGTATACGATAGGGCTGCTGTCTCAAGGGGTTTTCCCCCTGGGTCTCTACCCGGTGTACTGCAGCGGATGTGTATCCGGGTAGGGAGGAGAATAGCCCACCGTATTCCTGTAGCAGGTGCTTAGCGTCTGCCTGCTGGGGGGGTCTAGCTTGTCTCCTAACCCGACTTGTTCTACCGTCCCGGGGTTAGCTGCTAGTAGGTCCGGTAAGGGGAGTCCCTCACTATCATCCGTGGATGGGGCGCATATGGCAGCCACATCTTCAGAGCGTCCGTGATAAGGTTTCAACATGTTTACATGAAAGGCCCGTCGTACCCTTTCATCTGAACATTTGGCCACGATATACGTGGTGTCGCTAATTTTCTCTACTATTTTAAATAGCCCCTGCCAGGCTGCCTGGAGCTTGTTCTTTTTGGATGGTCTGAGAGCTAGTACCTTTTGCCCTATTTCCAGGTGCCTATCTCTTCCCCCGTGGTCATACCATTGTTTCTGGCGCTTCTGGGCCGCCCGCAAGTTCTCCCGAACGGACTCGGTGAGAGCTTGTAGGCGGTCCCGAAACTCCAGTACGTATGGCAGGACTGGGACTCCCTCCTCTCCTGTGTTGCCCTCCCAGTGCTCCCGTATGAGGTCCAGGGGTCCCCAAACTTTTCTCCCGTAGAGGAGTTCGAAGGGGGAGAACCCAGTGGACGCCTGAGGCACTTCCCGGTAGGCAAACAGGAGGTGAGGTAGAAACTTCTCCCATTGACCGTAGGACTCTGTGAACGCCGTGAGCATTTGCTTAAGCGTGCCGTTAAACCGTTCACAGAGGCCATTCGTCTGTGGGTGATAGGGGGAGCTAAATAAGGGCTTCATCCCGCAGCTCTGCCACAACTGTTGAGTTACAGTTGCCGTGAACTGGGTCCCTTGGTCGGAAAGTATTTCCCGGGGGAACCCTACTCGGGAAAAGATCTTAACTAGGGCCTCTGCCACCGTCTCCGCCTCAATGTTGGAGAGCGCCACCGCCTCAGGGTATCTGGTGGCATAGTCCACCACCGTGAGTATGTAGCGCTACCCGGAGGAGCTGGGTTTGCTGAGAGGCCCCACCAGGTCTTACTGCTACCCGGTAGAATGGCTCGTCAATTATAGGTAGGGGTCTTAACTTGGCCCTAGGGTGATCCCCCCTTTTCCCTATTCTTTGACAAGTATCACAGGTTCTACAGTAGGACTGCACATCGTTGGATATCCCTGGCCAGAAGAACGTCTGGGTAAGGCGGTCCTTAGTTTTCTTGATACCCAGATGTCCGGCTAGCGGGATATCATGGCTGAGCCTTAGAAGCTCTGCCCTGTATTTCCGGGGTACTACTAGTTGCCTTTTAATCACTTGCGCTGCCCCTCTCCCCACTCCCCCGGTAACCCTGTACAGCAACCCTTTATCCCATTGGAATCCCTCGTGGTTATTCCCTTCCCTGGGTGTCCCTACTGCCCTCCTGTAACCGGCTAAGGTGGGGTCTGTTTGTTGGGTTTGGCCAAAGTCTTGGGGGGTACCCCAGAAGGGGATAGGGTTAGGGGTGGCTACGGGTGGCTACTGTGGTTCCTCGGAGTGTGTCGGTCCAGCTCGGCGGGCTTGCGCCCTAGTAGTCACTGCGCAGGCTCCAGCAGGTTCGGATTGTACCAGCTGTGAAGTCAGGCACCCCAAATCATTCCCCAACAAAACGTCCGCTGGCAGTCCCGCCATAATGCCTACTTCCATTGGCTTGTCGCCATGTCCCCAATTTAGCTGTACCCGGGCAGTGGGTATCTTGTGGATGGCACCCCCGGCCACTCGTACGGCTACAGTCCTGTGGGTGCGGGCCTTGGCAGCTACGGTGTGGGGTTTTACTAGTGTAAGGGTGGCGCCCGTGTCTCGGAGCGCCTCTGCTTCTTGACCATCTACGGTGACCAACTGTCTGTGGTGGACTCGGTTGTCGATTTCAGCTTGGGCTAGGTCTACCTCATGTAGCACGGCCCACTGTTCTGAGTCGGGTGCTGGCTCTCCCACAGGGGTGTGCTGATAGTGGTGAGCGGCCGCCCTCGGGGTTTGTGGGGGCCGTTCCCAGCTGGTTCGGCTCCGCTGAGGGCAATGGATTTTGTAGTGCCCGGGCTGATTGCACTGGTGACATACCGGGGTGGGTCTCCGGGCAAAACCTGGCTGGGGTGTGGGAGCCGCTGTGGGTGGTCTGGGGTTGGTCACAGGTCCTGGTGGTGGAGCACTGGACCTTACCAGAGGACGGTTCCCACTAGCTTCCCCCTTTCGGCCTTCATGATGCTCGTCCGCCAGCTTGGCTGCGGCTTCGATGGTAGCCGGCTTTCGGTCCCTGACCCAATCCCTGGTGTCTGTCGGGGTGTGCTCAAAAAAATGTTCAAGTAAGAAGAGTTGTAGTACCTCTTCCAATGTGGTGGCCAGGCAGCCTTGTATCCAGTTTTGGGCTGCTCGATACAGCCTAAAAGCCCACTCAGTGTAGGAGTCTCGGCCCCCTTTCCGTAAGGCCCGAAATTTCTTTCTGTAAGTCTCTGGGGTCACGGCATATCTAGCTAGCAGAATTTCCTTTACCTTGGCATAGTTATGTATGGCTGTGTCAGGAACTGCTCTGTAAGCCTCGGCTGCACGGCCTGTGAGCTTGCTGCTTAAGATCGATGCCCACTGCTCTGATTCCAGACCCTCCAAAGCGCATTGACGTTCAAAATCCTGTAGATATGTGTCAATCTCTGTTTCTCCGTCCGCAAAGCTTTTAAATGCAGCATAGTTAATTTTTCTCCGCTGCCCTCCATTTATAGATCCTGTTAGAGACGCGTTGTCTGCTTGGTTCAAGCTGGCCTGTAGGGCACTGCGTTCTGCGTTTACTTGTGCCAGGATTTGCGTTATCGCCTCAGGTGGGGGGTTCGGCCCATATAAATTTAGCCTCCACATCACCTTCTGCTGGAACTCTGCTTCCTCTCGGCTGACGTCCGCCACGCTGCTGGTTTGGTCGCCCTCCATCAGTTCTGCTATGAGGGTAGCTTTTCTCTTGTTGCTTGCCACCTGGCCTCGGGCTTCCAGTAGATCTTGTAGCGTCGTCTTTTTTAGTTTCTCGTACTGCTGGGCCATTCATCAGTTGTCTCTCTGCGTTCCATTCAATCCCGTCGCTTGCCACCAGTTGTTAGGACCTGCAGTGGTGATGGTGCTGCGGTCCCTTGTTCCTTTTCCAGCTGCTGAGTATAAGTGATCATAGCTCTAGCAGAGGGTAGAGATGAATACAGCTTCCCGACAATCCTTCCCAGTAGTTAGAGTATCCTTTCCCCAAACATGAGCCAAGACTTCATGAAGGGTGTAACAGAACTAAAGCTTTATTGAAACAGGCTGGCTTTTATGGGGGATCCTCATGCAAGAGGACCTCCCAAAACAAACAAACAAACATATCACCAATCACTGTACAGTATTTTCTTAATACACGCCCTTCCTCTGCCTGGAAGATAGTGAGATAAGTTAAGGGGTAAATCAATTATCTCCAAGCAGAGGGCACACATTTTACCCAAACATTGGAACACCCCTTTCCCCACAAGGTATCCCCACAAAATACATATCCCCTGATAGCCCCGATCTGGGAGGCAAACATATCCAAATTTCACCCAGATCGGTTCAGGGGTTCTTAAAAAGTGTGGAAGTCGTATTTTACCGACCACACACGAGGCTCCTGCCCAAAGCAGTTCCACGAATTCAGTGTGTGTGGTCGGTCAATTGGAGAAAAAGGCGAAAGCGGTCAAAATACCGAAGATACCCTCCTGGCTCATAGGAGCGATTGTTCCCCTGGTCCATACGAACATAACTACCGAATGCCGCTCTTCTGGGTGTTCGGCAAGTAGGAGAACTGGCCGTTCGGTAGTTTTCAGCGGTACTTCGCACGGTCGAGTGTCCGATTTTAGTTCCAGACACTCGACGACCAAGTCCCGCTGACTCGCCTCGTGCGAACAAGATGGCCGCCGTTTTCTTTTCCTCGTGGCGTTCGGCTATACGAACAGCGGCCACCCAGGGAACACTTAATTGTCGGTGCTTCAGATCACAACAAGCCAGGAGGGAGGTCGTGGTTCGGTAGTTGCAAACTGTCGAACGAATAATCCACTATAGGCAGAAAAGGAAAATAAAATACACAAAAAATAGAAGAAAAGGTCGGCTGAGGTTTCTTTTCTTCACAGGTATATTTTCTTGAGCCGTGAAGGCACCATGTACCATCTGTATATTAATTTGCGCGAGGTCTCGATGTGGGAGGCACATGTTGTGTGTCCCTTGTGGTTTGTGTGAATGCAGTGCCAGTCGTCTTGTGTGAGTGACCTACCTATGTCCCTATGCCATTCGGGATATACTTTTTTAATAGCCTTTTATGGTTATTGAGGCTCAGTTCCTCCATCCTCTTCCCTGTGGTTTCTACCTTCAACTATACCTGCCGCTAGTATACATGTTGGGATTGTGTGGAGCTAGTGGTTCCGACACTATTTTGATTTTTAGACACACTGACTGTCTGTCTAGTTTGACCTTAGCTTGTTTGTACACATATCTCACCAGCTGTATAAGTGTATTTCTCCCTTTATACAAATTTTTTACCCGTTATTCTTTCATCCTTAGAATGATTAATTCATTGTTACTCTCCCTTTAGGACCTCCACTGGTCCGCTACTTTCCCTTTCATACTAATAACCCTGTGGGTTATCCCCCATCCTCAGCAAGAGTAACAGTGGGTATTTTTTGGAGCTAATTCACCAGCCCCTTATTTAGTTTTTTTTTTGTTTAGTTTTTTTTTTTGGGGGGGGGGGGGGCTCCTGGGTCAGCTCCTATTTATTTTATTTTTTACCTCTTATTCTCTTTATTCTAGCACCAATGTACTTCGGTGCTGGATTGATCTCCTCCTACATCAGCACTACATCTCTCAGAATACTGTTAAAGCCATAATGCTGGCAAAACATCAATAGAGATGTAGTCCACACCATCTGAGGTGCCTAAGGTTGCCTACTTCTGACATACAGACTACAAGCTTCATAACCACTTCAAAACACTGATGCGGTCATGATACTTGGAGTAACAGTTTGGAGAGCGTTTTTATGCAATACCAAGAGAGGACGAAGGCAATGTTACTAAAAACAATGTAATCAGAAATATTTGCCTGTGTCAGGGAAACAGAAGTCAGGGATATTCAACAATGGTGGGCAAGGAAACCGTGAACAAGCAGTTGGTCGGCTCTGATAAACTAGTTGAAACAGAAAACAGGTAGTCAATCCAGTTGCATATCAAGTATGGAAAGTATAAAGGAGTAGAAAAGACAGAGCATTTATCAATGGATGGATAATGCAGTTCACTTGCTGTCTAGCACACATCTTGCCAATGTAATTGTGAATTGCCCAGATTTGCTATTGTAGCTTGGCTATACAATGTGCAAGAGACCATACATAGCAGACATGAGTCTAGAACATGACAAAAGCTTCTGTGTTAGAACACACTGGTATTGCGTATATCCAGTGGGGTACCAACTACGGTCGCCAGCATTACTTCTGCGCCGGTGCACAGATGCACCAGCTTAGGTCCACGGTTCCCGGGTGATCAACAAGAGGGGAGGGCTGTTCACCTCCTGACGATTTCTGTGTGTAGCGTGGCCGATCACCCTGGTCTGACAGGAAGTGGGGAGGAGAAGGTACATTATGGGGGTGGGACACATGGAAGGGTGTGGGGGAGGGAATCAGATACATAAAGGGACTAGGGATGAGAAATGAAACACTTGGAGGGGCTGAGGAGGGGGAATGAGACACATGTAGGAGCTGGGAGGAGGGATTGAGACACTTGGGGAGGGGGGATGAGACACATGGAGAGGCTGAGAGGAGGGAATGAGACACTTGAGGGGGAATGATAGACCTGGATGGGCTGGGGTGAATGAGGGAATGGGTCACATGGTGAGGCTGTAGGAGAGAAGGAAATAGGACACATATATGGACTAGGGGAGGAGGCAATGGCACACATGCAGGGGCTGGGGAGGAGAAATGAGACATGTGGAGGTGCTGGGGAGGGAAAATGAGACATATGGAGAGGCTTGGGGGAGGTAATGATACACACATGGAGGGGCTGGGGGGAGGGAATGAGACACATGGACCGGCTGGGCGGGTGAGCCATAGGGCATTTTTCGCACCGGGCCCTGTGAACCTCTATACCTCAGTGTAAGAGACACTGATGTGCTGTATGCTTCAGTTCTCTACATACATCTCTTTTATGAAGTATGTTGTCATTGTATTCTTGTTTGACACTTTAGTTTCTTTGAACTTGATAAGTTCATTCTTCAACTTGTAAACTTCCTTTCAAAGTTTCAGTAGAATAGTGGTAGTAGTGGTTAATAACATGGCACTCAAGGCTTGATTTTTTTTTTTTTTACAAAGTTCCATGAAATCATTACCCACATCCTCTTCTACTAGTAAAGGAAAATCACTGAACAAACATGTGGCAAGCATTGGTTTTCAATTCATTAGAACACAAATATTATCTTGTCTTTTCTGTTCAATATCTCTGTCCAAAACCTGAACATTAAAGATGGATTCTCGGCACTTCTTCATAGCAGTGGTTATTATCAGCAGAAGGTTATATTTGCCTGATTACTACAAAGAGTTCTTTCTGTCCGTTTTACCACTTTACCTTCATCGCAAGCATGCATCGAACTATCAAAAACAAAACTCTGCGTTCTTTCCACGAGATCAGCAGATGACATCTCAACTGACATCAACTGGTATCATAAAGAAAGATTATTGGACAAATCTGCTTGATATTCCACCGGTCTTTATCACTTTAGATGGAAAGAGTCAATAGTCAAAATAGACCATATAGTCCTTTAAGCTATATATGATATTCAGTAATTCAACAATATTAAATGTAAATATGCATGTCTTAAAAGACCTGGCTGGTTTCAAATAAGTTTCTATTTCACAATGCCAAGTCATAATCAACAACTTGCTGAGTGATAGAGCAGCATTAATTAAAGATGTCATAATTTCATGTTGGTTCAGGAGCATTAACAGAGAAATGCCATACCAATGCATTTCTTCTGTAGTGATGTGTGCAAGCATTTGTCTGCATATTCTACATTATTTAATTATTTAAATTACTTTATACAGCTCTGGGAAATCAAGCATACAAGGGTGTACCTAGGATACTTGTAACAGAATGCAGAAATTTATGGTGGGTCCCCTGTAATCTATATTTTCTTTATAATGTTTGCACTCCCACTAACCCTATTTTAACCCACACACATATTCACATTTATATACATACATTCACATTTCTGCACACACTCTCACATTCATATATACATTAACATTTACATTAATAAATACATACACATTCGTATATAACATCAATCTGGTGCTGTACAGGGCTGTTTGAAATGCAATATCTGGACATTTTTCACGGTATTTAGCAATGTCCAGATTTAGCAAAAAAGGGTCAGAATGAGCTTTAATATGGTCTAGACATGAGCCAGACCAAATGCAGCCAGGGGGTAAATAGTTAAAAAAAAAAAAAAAAAACATTGGCGGCACAAGGGCTAACCTTGCAGCTTTTTAGAACTTGTTAGCCAGCCCACACATTTAAATAGTTAAAAAATATAAAAAAGCCTCAGAGGGCAATTCAACTTGTATATTGCAATACAGGAGATTTTAGACCTCCCTTGCAATCTCACTTACCACGAGGCAGGTGGTGACATATCTACTAAACATAGAAACTGAAGAACTATTTCTCTTCAGTATATATTAATGAGGATCCTATGGCAAGAGATATGCAAATGATTGCTGTAAAAAACTTGCAAATAACGTGATTGGATAACTCGAGACAAGGTGCTACAGTTATTAAAGAAAATTAATGTAAATAAAGCTCCGGGGCTTGACGGTATTCACCCACAAGTACTTAAGGAGCTAAGTGGGGAAATATGTGAACCTCTGTATTTAATTTTTCAAGATTCTTTTGTTTCAGGTGTTGTACTGGAGGATTGGAGGAAGGCAGATGTTGTTCCTATATTTATAAAGGGTTCAAAATCCTTGCCTGGAAATTATAGACCTGTGAGCTTAACTTCTGTAACTTGGAAAATATTTGAAGGGCTATTAAGGGATAATATTCAGGAATTCATTGGGAAGAACTTTGTTATTAGCAATAATCAGCATGGTTTTATGAAACATAGGTCATGTCAAACTAACCTAATTGCATTCTACGAAGAAATAAGTAGAAGTATAGATCAGGGTGTTGCTGTGGATGTGATCTACTTGGATTTTGCCAAGGCATTTGATACGGTTCCTCACAATAGGTTAGTCTTCAAACTAAAAGAAATTGGTCTAGATGAATATTCTTGTTCTTGGGTAGAATATTGGCTTAAGGATAGAGTACAACGAGTTGTAATTAATGGTAAATTTTCAGGCTGGACTAAAGTGGTAAGTGGTGACCCTCAGGGTTCTGTTTTGGGACCACTTCAATTTAACATATTTATAAATAATCTTGAAAATAGGCATCAAAAAGCCATATATCAGTGTTTGTAGATGACACAAAACTTTGTAAAGTAATAAAATGTGAGCAGGATATTGCTTTGCTGCAGAGGGATTTGGATAGATTGGGGGACTGGGCTAAAATGGCAGATGAAATTTAACGTAGAGAAATGCAAAGTTATACACTTCGGGGTTAAGAATGCACAAGCAACTTACACACTAAATGGTAGTGAATTAGGGATAACCACACACGAGAAGGATTTGGGAATTGTTATAGACAACAAATTAGGCAGCAATATGCAATGTCAATCTGCAGTTGCTAAGGCCAGTAAGGTTTTGTCATGTATAAATAGGGGCATAAATTCTCGGGATGAAAATATAATTTTGCCTCTTTATAAATCGCTGGTAAGACCACACCTTGAATATGCTGTGCAATTTTGGGCGCCTGATCTAAAGAAAGATATCATGGCACTAGAAAAAGTCCAGAGACGAGCTACAAAATTTATAAAAGGAATGGAGCATTTTAGTTATGAAGAAAGGTTAAAAAATTTAAATCTGTTTAGTTTGTAAAAACGGCGCCTGAGAGGGGATATGATAACTTGATAACAAATATATTCCGGGCCAGTACAAACCTTTATCTGGAAATCTATTCATAAACAGGGCTATACATAGGACACAAGGTCACACATTTAGGCTGGAAGAAAGGAGATTTCATCTAAGGCAAAGAAAAGGTTTTTTTTACAGTAAGAGCAATAAGGATATGGAATTCTCTGCCTGAAGAGGTGGTTTTGTCAGAGTCACTACAGAGAGTCACTGTTTAAACTGCAATTGGATAAATACTTACAAAAACATAACATACAAGGATATAATTTCTAATTAGTAGGGTAATAGCTGCTTGATCCAAGGAGACATCTGACTGCTATTTTGGGGTCAAGAAGGAATTTTTTCCTAGTTTGTGGCAAAATTGGATGCGTTTCAGACTAGGTTTTTTGCCTTCTTTTGGATCAACAGCAACAACATATGAACTTGATGGACGCAAGTCTCTGTTCAGCTATGTAACTATGTAACTATGTAACAAACAGAAATGTTTGGTGGGGTAAGGTGGAGCATTAGGATGTCCATCCCCTGGTTTATTTTGAGTAATCTTACTGCCCCTCAATATTTAATTTAAAGCTCCTTTCCAATACCCACAGTTGGGGGCACAGAGTGGACTTGGCTCCCCCCACCTTATTTTATGGGCCCAATCACCATGTTTATCTTTAGTAGATACCGCCAACTGGTAGGTGGGCAGCATAAGGAAAGTCTAAAACCTCCCCTAAAGTAATATGGGGGTCCCATATTAACCTCCAAAGGTGTTTTGTTATTTTAACTTTTTTATGCAAGCAATGGCCAGCAGCCACATGATTATTATTATTTTTTAGTTTGCAAGAGTTGGGGGTTGGACTCATGCGAATTCTGTACCTACAAGTGCCTATCATCTTTAGCTTTGTTGATAATCTTCATTTACAAAGTTCATTAAAGAAAAAAAGTTCTATATTCTATAAAAAAATGATATACCTAAATTCTGTCCATATTACTTGTCTTTTGTTTTGTTGAGTTTTATTGTGCCCTTTATACACACACCGAATACATATCTTATTTATACTTTTATAACTGACTACAGTTCTCAGGTTCACAGGTTCACAAGGTATGCACAGTTGCATAGTTAAAAAGACTAATGTCCATGAAGTTCAAGCGTTCTCACATCTGTTTCTGCTTTTATTTCAAAAGACAAAAGAAGGTACAAAAAAACACAGTAATTCAGTTAGTATTATTCAACTTGAAAAAAAATAATATATATAAGCAATTGTATACAAATCACTGCAAGTATGTTAAATGTACATTTCAATGTAAACATTTTAATGTTTTGTTTTTTTCAAGTAGAAAAAACTTGCATAGTTACATAGCTGAAAAGAGACCTGCGTCCATCAAGTTCAGCCTTCCTCACATATGTTTTTGCTGTTGATCCAAAAGAAGGCAAAAAACCAGTCTGAATCACTTCCGATTTTGCAACAAACTAGGAAAAGATTCCTTCTTGACCCCCAAATGACAGTCAGATATCACCTTGGATCAAGCAGCTATTACCCAACTAATTAGAAAGGGTATCTCTCTGTGAAAGTGACTATTGTGTGGGACACAGCCTCCATAGTGTGTAACAAAGCCCATTTAGGATGCAAACTTACAATATTGCCTCATACAATGTTAAGGGTCTTAACTCCCCTGAAAAGAGGCAAATGGCAATAAGGGATTTTTTCAAGATGAAAGCGGATGTGGTCTTTGTGCAGGAAACCCACTTCCGAGGGTAGGGGGCTCCCAAATTGAGTCATAAAAGATTTCCCCATTGCTACTATAAACTCCAGACTCCCCTTCACTTATCAACACCATGTTACAGACACTTCAGGGAGGTATTTTCTTCTCTTCTATATCTATTACAAAGCTCTAAAGTCCGGCAAGCACTGGCAGTATCCATCACACAATATTTCCGGGAAAATCAGACACCACCCCTACAGTACAATGGGAAGCACATAAGCGTGTCATGAAAAAAATTTGTAAACCGAGGCATTTTTTTTTCGAATTTTCATTCGGAAACCGAATTTTTCGTTTACCGAGGCGTTCGTTAACCGAGGTTCCACTGTACATATAGATATATTGATATAGATCTAGATATATATCTATCTATAGATATATAGATATATATATATATATAAATCATTTTTTTTATATTTATTTTATTTAAACATTTTCTTATTACATACATATCATTATAACATTAGAAGTTTAGAAGATATATAGAAGTTTTTTCATCTAAATATCAAGTATATTTAGCCATTACTAAGTTTCACAATTAAACAAGAAAGAAAAAAAAGAAGAAAACAATACCTAGAATTTATGAGATTCGGTGAGGGTTAGTCTTTAGCCTAGCATTCAACAGTTATCCACAGTCCAGATCATTTAGGTTTCTAGAATAGGGATTATATATAAGGTTAGATTCCATCTTATATTGGAACCTTATCTGTTCCAAGATATCTTGCCATATTGGTGGGTTAGGTGACTTCCACGCTCTAGCGATATTAATTTTTATTGCAAAAAATATGTGTCATAAGGTATTTTTGTTGTCTGTCATATGAGTTATATCCTATATTGAACAGGAACATTTGGGGACTGATTTCATCAACATCCATAAAAATATTTTTTATTAGACCGAAAAATTTGTATCTTGATACTATTCAATCCTGTACATGCCCACCATATATGAAAAATGGTACCTTCCTCCTGCCCACATCTCCAACATTCTTTCGGGTGTACTAGGGATAATTTATGAAGTCTAACTGGCACCAGATACCATCTGTAGATTTTCTTTAGGTGTGTTACCAGCAAGGATATATTATGTATGCTTTGTTTTACTAACATAGTAGCATTCGTCCAATCTGTCAACGAGAAGGTCTTCCCAATGTCTCTTTCCCATTTGCCAAATGAGGGAATAGGGGAATCTTTATCCAAAAGATCGAACAATTTATTCAATCTGGAAATTCAACCCTTCTTTTGGCTACAAACAATATGGGGATTAAGATCTTTAAGTATCAGTTTAGTTAATACAAATTTTTTAATCCTTAAGTATTGAAATACTTCTCTAGTTGGGAGATTATACTTTACTTGTAATTGAGTAAATGGTGCCGGCTTTGATCCTTCACATAGATGCGCAATATTTCCTTAACCCAAAATGTACCCAGGTATTAATATTCATATCCGTCATAGCATAGTGGAGTACTTCCACCGGAGTATTAAGTAATAAATTGCCTTCCAGTTTTCATTTTTTATTCAAATATTTTGAAGTATCTACCATGTCCCTTAAAATTTTATTAGAAAATTGTTCCATCTCCAAAACCCCTAGGTTCAGAAGTCCTAGCCACCCTAAGATATGTAGCTTATGTCCTAGGTCTAGTTCCTGTTCAAGTTTGATCCTTTATACATATTAACCACGTCTGGAAACACTATACCCCCTTTCCGAAAACTTCTGCGGAGTGTATCAAACGCTATTCTAGGTGGTTTGTCCCGCCATATAAAACTAGAAAACAGGCTTTGGAAGCTGTTGAGAATCCCCCGCTCGATTCTGTATGGAATAACCCTAAAAAGATAGAGGAGTTTCGGCATCAGAAATGATTTGATAATATTCACTCTCCCTATCCATGATGACTCTAGCTTCCTCCACCTAGAGACCTGATGATGTAGATCTTTATGTAAATTATCAAAATTAAATTGAATCACATTAGCAATATCAAATTATATATATTTTTTTTTATTTAAATTCTTTATTTTTGTTGTGCAAAGGTGGTTACAGGTATAAAGAAAGTGCCACAACAGCACGCAAAAATTGGGTAACAAGATTATCACAGTGACATTGCATAAAAAGGTGCACATTTTTTGTTTATGTGTTGAGACAAGCTAGAGATGGCAGTAATTTCAACCAAGTTAGAGATCGTGTGGCATATGCTAGGAAAACATTATGATAATAACATGTTCTGGGAATATAACTATAACGTAGTGAGAATTAAGCTGGCATAGCTGATATGGGGGTACCAGTTGTCTGTATGGTCTTAGGTGATCAGGGCTGGGGGTTTAAAGCCGGGTGGTTGTAGTGTATCTTCTTACGCTGGGGCCGAGCTACGTTGGGGTAATATTTCCCATCCTCCCTGTGTGTAGCGCTAGTGAGTGGTCTGGTGTCCCCATCTACCGTCGTCGAAATGGCCCCTATTACCCTGGGGAGAGGGGGGGGTCTCAAGGGAGCTATATGTGGGTGGCCATATGGCTAGTGTGTCTATGGCTACGTGTACACGTGTTCAATAACTAAAAGCTGCAAAGAAATATGCTTAGAACAAAACAAACAATTAACGATTAAAGGTTCAAGTTCAGCAGATATAGCAATTAGTGTTGCTGAGGTATATCAAATTATATTTTAATACCCAAATAATCAATTTTATCTTTTGCACACATTAATTGGAAGCGAGAGGTAAGACCTTCTATTTGAGCTTTGGTCAGTAAAAAGGGTAACAATTGGGACTTACTGATATTAACCTTATAGTTAGAATAATTGCTATATGTGGAGATATCTTCTAGTAAAGCTGGGATTGATGATAAAGATTCAACCAGAGTGAAAAAAACATTGTCAGCAAATAAGGATATCTTAATATCTCCCTCACGAAACTCACAAATCCTTTTTATCCTATTATTCTGTCTAATCATTATAGCCAGGGGTTCGATTGTAAGAATATACAAAAGCAGCCTTGCCTAGTACCATTTTTTATATCAAAAGGATACAAGTCGAAATACATGCTGCTAATTTTTGCCAAGGAATTTTTATTTAAGGATAAGGTTTTACTTCAAAATAATCCCAACAAACCAAAATGGCCCATGACAGAGTCCATGAATCTCCAACTGACCTGCCAAAGGCCTTCTCAGCATCTAAAGCCATAATAACCGATCCCCTATGATTTTCATTCACTCTAGTTATTAAGTTAAACATTCTCTGCGTGTTATCGGAAGTTCCTTTCACAAATCCTGACTGATCCCAATTTATCAGGTCTCCTAATACTTCTTTAAGTCGGTTGGCCAGAATGCACAGGTATATTTTAATATTGGTATTAATTAAGGATATTGGTCTATAGTTAGCAATTATTGTAGTATCTTTATCTGGCTTGGGAATCGGAATGATTGAGGCCAGCATCATCACCTTCAGAAATGGGGCTTCCATAGATCCCATCGAATACATCTCCAGAAGAATTGGTATAATAGTTTTAGTATATGTTTTAAAAAAAATTGCGGAAAAAACGTCAGGGCCAGGTGCCTTGTTTGGTTTTAGTTTCTCTATCGCATCCACTATTTCTGACTCTACAAAAGGGGCATTTAGATTTTCTAATTTCTCTTGACTTATCGATGGATGTTTGAGTTTGCTAAGAAAACTATCGATCTCATGTTTATTGACCTTTACTTCACCCAGATTATATAACGATTAGTGATGTCCCGAACGGTTCGCTGGCGAATAGTACCTGGCGAACATAGCATGTTCGCGTCCGCCACCGCGGGCGAACACATGCGGTGTTCGGTCCGCCCCCTATTCGTCATCATTGAGTAAACTTTGACCCTGTACCTCACAGTCAGCAGACACATTACAGCCAATCAGCAGCACACCCTCCCTAGCAGACCCTCCCACCTACTGGACAGCATCCATTTTAGATTAATTCTGAAGCTGCAACCATTTTTTTTTTCAATTTATTATTTTTTATTTTTTTATTTTTTTTAGTGCATATAAATGTTACAAGCAGATACTCCCCCCAGACACTCTGTATTACTGCAGATACTCCCTCCAGACACCCTGTGTTACTGCAGATACTCCCTCCAGATACCCTGTGTTACTGCAGATACTCCCCCCAGACACTCTGTATTACTGCAGATACTCCCTCCAGACACCCTGTGTTACTGCAGATACTCCCTCCAGATACCCTGTGTTACTGCAGATACTCCCTCCAGACACTGACACAGAGCAGAATAGGGACTGTTCCCTCTACAAAGGGTCACTTGGCAGATATGGATTGACACCTATCCTAAGGATCCCTGATAAACACTGACACGGAGCCCTCCTTGGGTGAAGATGGATTAATTTTTTTTGCGCTTGGGTTTTTTATTTTATTTTTAAGTTCAACGGGTATGATAGCTTTTTATTTGGCCTTTTTTGGGTCTGAAAAATGAAGATTTTAGAAAAAAGAAGGCGTTGAATAGTAAGTTGAATTTTACTTTTAGGGTAGGTAGGGGCTTTTTTATTTGGTTGTGTGACTAGGGGCTTGGGGACCCCTAGTCACCTTTAATGGGGGAGGGGGGGATTTTCATTTAGAGCCCCAACACACTGCACACACTATACACACACTGCACACACTATGCACACTCTACACACACTGCATACACTATACACACACTGCACTAACTATACACACACTGCACACACTATACACACTGCATAAACACTATACACACACTGCATACACACTATATACACACTATACACACTGCACACACTATACACACACACTACACACACTGCATACACACTGCACACAATATACACACACTACACACACTGTATACACACTGCACACACTATACACACTGCACACACTATACACACACTGCATACACTATGCACACACTGCACACTCTATGCACACACTGCACACACTATACACACACTGCACACACTGCACACACCCTGCATACATTATACACACTCTACACACACTGCATACACACTGCACACACTGCATACACTATACACACACTGCACTAACTATACACACACTACACACACGATACACACACTGCATACACTATGCACACACTGCACACACTATACACACTGCACAAACTGCACACACTCTACACACACTGCATACACTATACACACTCTACACACACTGCACACACTGCATACACTATATACACACTGCACTAACTATACACACACTGCACACACTATACACACACTGCATACACCCTATACACACACTGCATACACACTATACACACACTGCATACACACTGCATACACACTATATACACACTATACACACACTGCATACATACTATACACACACTGCACACACTATACACACACTATACACACTGCACACACTCTACACACACTGCATACACTATACACACTCTACACACATTGCATACACACTGCACACACTGCATACACTATACACACACTGCACTAACTATACACACACTGCATACACCTTATACAAACACACACTGCATACACACTGCATACACAATATATACACACTATACACACTGCACACACTATACACACACTGCATACACACTATACACACACTGCACACACTATACACACACTACACACACAATATACACACACACACTGTACACACTATACACACACTGTACACACTATGCACACACACTACACACACTGCACACAATATACACACACTACACACACTGCATACATACTGCACACACTATACACACTGCACACACTACATGCACTACACACACTGCATACACACTATACACACACTGCATATACTATGCACACACTGCACACTCTATACACACACTATACACACACTGCACACACTCTACACACACTGCATACACAATACACACTCTACACACACTGCATACACACTGCACACACTGCATACACTATACACACACTGCACACACTAGACACACACTGCATACACCCTATACACACACTGCATACACACTATATACACACCATACACACTGCACACACTATACACACACTACACACACTATACACACAATATACACACACACTGTACACACTGTACACACTATACACACACTGAACACACTATGCACACACTGTACATACTATGCACACACTATACACACACTGCACACACACTATACACACAATATACACACACTGTACACACTATACACACACTGCATAAACATACATTTAAAAAAATTGCAGTTGTTTTTTACATTTCAAAGTTGGGGAGGGGGGTGCCAAATAAAGGATCCGCCCCGGGTGCCAAATGCTCCAGGTACGCCCCTGTATAGAGGGGAGCCATGTTACTCTGTATATAGAGAGGAGCCATGTTTACACTGTATATAGAGGGAGCCATGTTTACACGGTATATAGAGGGAAGCCATGTTACTCTGTATATAGAGAGGAGCCATGTTTACACTGTATATTGAGGGAGCCATGTTTACACGGTATATAGAGGGAAGCCATGCTACTCTGTATATAGAGAGAAGCCATGTTACTCTGTATATAGAGGGAGCCATGTTATTCTGTATATAGAGGGAGCCATGTTTACACAGTATATAGAGGGAAGCCATGCTACTCTGTATATAGAGGGAGCCATGCTATTCTGTATATAGAGGGAGTCATGTTTACACGGTATATAGAGGGAAGCCATGTTACTCTGTATCTAGAGAGGAGCCATGTTTACACTGTATATAGAGGGAGCCATGTTTACACAGTATATAGAGGGAAGCCATGTTACTCTGTATATAGAGGGAGCCATGTTATTCTGTATATAGAGGGAGCCATGTTTACACGGTATATAGAGGGAAGCCATGTTTACACTGTATATAGAGGGAGTCATGTTACTCTGTATATAGAGAGGAGCCATGTTTACACTGTATATAGAGGGGAGCCATGTTACTCTGTATATAGAGAGGAGCCATGTTTACACTGTATATAGAGGGAAGCCATGTTACTCTGTATTTAGAGAGGAGCCATGTTTACACTGTATATAGAGGGGAACCATGTTACTCTGTATATAGAGGGGAGCCATGTTACACTGTATATAGAGAGGAGCCATGTTTACACTGTATATAGAGGGAGCCATGTTATTCTGTATATAGAGGGAGCCATGTTACTCTGTATATAGAGGGAGCCATGTTATTCTGTATATAGAGGGAGCCATGTTTACATGGTATATAGAGGGAAGCCATGTTACTCTGTATAGAGAGGAGCCATGTTTACACTGTATATAGAGGGAGCCATGTTTACACGGTATATAGAGGGAAGCCATGTTACTCTGTATATAGAGGGAGCCATGTTATTCTGTATATAGAGGGAGCCATGTTTACACGGTATATAGAGGGAAGCCATGTTACTCTGTATATAGAGGGAGCCATGTTATTCTGTATATAGAGGGAGCCATGTTTACACGGTATATAGAGGGAAGCCATGTTACTCTGTATATAGAGAGGAGCCATGTTTACACTGTATATAGAGGGAGCCATGTTTACACGGTATATAGAGGGAAGCCATGTTACTCTGTATACGTATAGAGGGAGCCATGTTATTCTGTATATAGAGGGAGCCATGTTTACATGGTATATAGAGGGAAGCCATGTTACTCTGTATATAGAGGGAGCCATGTTTACACTGTATATAGAGGGAGCCATGTTACTCTGTATATAGAGAGGAGCCATGTTTACACTGTATATAGAGGGGAGCCATGTTACTCTGTATATAGAGAAGAGCCATATTTACACTGTATATAGAGGGAAGCAATGTTACTCTGTATATAGAGGGAGCCATGTTATTCTGTATATAGGGGGAGCCATGTTTACACTGTATATAGAGGGAGCCATGTTTACTCTGTATATAGAGGGAGCCATGTTACTATCTGAGGTGGTTAACTATGATTGGCCCTGGCATGTTTGTTAGTCTGGCCTGCATGGTTGTATGGCATGAATAAAAGTAGCATGTTTCAACTATATTAGTAGTTAGACTAGTTTGCACTAAAACATGTGCAAATGGGGAGTTTGCGGTTTTGCAAATGGACTGTTTGCGGTTGTTTGCGGTGCGTTAATCGGGGAGTTTGGTCTGTCACTGTGAAGCGGGCGTAACCCTTGCACTACCTGATCAATACAACATCATACCTGATGTTTTAAAGCACGTTATTCCAAACAATTTAGGAATGTTAGGTGATTTCTGCCCTTTATGGATTAAAACCTGACTCTGCATCAACTGTGTAATTTTCCATGGGAGTTTTGCCATGGATCCCCCTCCGGCATGCCACAGTCAAGGTGTTAGTCCCCTTGAAACAACTTTTCCATCACTTTTGTGGCCAGAAACAGTCCCTGTGGGTTTTAAAATTCGCCTGCCCATTGAAGTCTATGGCGGTTCGCCCGGTTCGCCGGTTCGCGAACGTTTGCGGAAGTTCCCGCTCGCCGTTCGCGAACCGAAAATTTTGTGTTCGCGTCATCACTAATAATGATCTATAAAAGTCCGCAAAAGCCTCAGCAATGTCTTTAGGTAAGTTTACAAGCCTCCCCTCCCTAGTTATCAATTTTTTTATGGATTTATCTTTGTGTTGGTTCTTAAGTTTATTGGAGGGATCTCTATTCGTTTTGTTGTTATTATGATACCATCTTTGTCTAAGGAAAGTTAGGTTTTTATTAATCATCTCGTAGATTTTGTCCTCGATAGCTAACTTTAGATGATTAATTTACTCGGTTAGTTCCCTTCTCACATGGATTTTATTTAACCATTCTTTTGCCAGTTTTATCCTCAAAACTTGTAGGGATTCAACTTTCTTTCGTTTACGTTCTGAACCAAACTTGATTAATAATCCTCTTGTAAAACTTTTTAGAGTGCACCAGACCATAGGTGTTGCAACTTCTCCATTATAATAGTTTTTTAGGAAATTCTCAATTTATATTTCTATTTTCCCCCTAATACAATCATCTCTCAAAAGGCTTTCATTAAGCCTCCATCCTGTCCTGGGGCTAAAACCTTCCTTTATACTAATCACCAAAACAACTGGGGCATGATTCAATAATACTATGGAGCCGATAGTAGATTTAATAATTTGGCCTAAGAAGCCCTCCTTAGCAAAAAACATGTCGATACGTGAATATGTCTGGTGTACATATGAGAAGAATGTATAATCTCTTTCCTGAGGATTCATAGTTCGCCAGCAATCGTACAGGGAATTCTTAGCTAGGAAGTCTGATAAACCAGATATACCTAAACTTAAAGGATTACCATCCTGGGAATGTTTATAGCTTCTATCCTTTCTTAAATCAACAACACAATTAAAATCTCCTCCTATAATAATACTACCACATACAAATTCATCTACAATATCCATAATTTGGTCTAGTAGGCCTACCGGATTATAGTTTGGAGCATATATATTTACAAAAGTTTATGTGAGACCATCAATTCTTACAATTAAGACCTGATATCTACCATTTTTATCAGTTACTGAGTGAAATGTTTCGACTATATGTTGATTGGAAATGATAATGGTCGTACCCCTTTTTTCTTATTACCCTCTAGGTTTTATGTATAGACCATAGGAATTTTTTTATATTTACATAGTCTATCGGGAGATTCAATCCAATGAGTCTCCTGAATAAATGCAACATCAATTGAGTTTTCAATTCGAGTTTTATATACCGCCCCCCTTTTTTGAGTTGAATTCATGCCCTGGACATTCCAAGATATTATTTTAAGTGACATCCCCTCTCCGAAAATCCATACCAAACTCTGTACCGAATCTCATATACATATACAAATAAAAGAAAAAAAACTGTTGGATAGTGAACTAAAAACCACAGGGGTGAGTAAATAGATCTCCCCCCCTCCCCCTCCAATGATCCAAAAGAGAACATTCCCATATCCCCTTTGGACTAGCCTGCCCAAATATGCAGGAAAATAAGGAACCGTATAGGATGAATAAAGACACCCTAATATCTACATACTTCAATAATTATCCTCCCTCCCCCCCATTATCTTATCTTTAGGTTCTTATTCTATATAAACCCAAATATGAATACCAGTATGTATGGACATCTATGATCCTATGCAAAAAAAAAAAACAAACATTAATTATAAGGTGCATTCTATCAGATAGGATCCTCTCATATTTACCAAATCTCTAACAAATATTAGAAAATTAGATTACTCAATCCATAATTACTCTTTATGCATGTATATATTGTGGGGTGCCAACTCTCTTACAAATATTAGTGAATTAAATTATTCAATCCATATTAACTCTTTATACATTTATATATTGTGGGGTGTAAATATTACATCTTGGTTTTTAAATTTATAGATATAGATCACTGTACCAATTATCTTATCCTAATAAGCTGTGCCTACTAAAATTAAAGTGTACTTTACGTGTTATGTGATGCTGCCACTTAACTTAATCAAAATGAGCATCCAACAAAGTGAGTGCCTGAGTGTAGCCATTTTGGCGGCTAGAGTTATGTGGGTAACCAGCTCCGCCTCGGAGGCTGTGAGGTCTTGGGGCAACATGTGGAGCAGGTAGTGTTCTGGTTTAAGTGGTATGCGTTTACCTATTTTAGAGTGGATTATGTCTTGGATTTTTTCCCAGTATTGGTCAAGTGCCTGGCAGTACCAGAATATGTGGCTCGTGTTTCCCACTTGGTGGTTGATGCGCCAACAGTTGCCCTGCACCCCTGGATAAATTTGGGCCAACCTATATGGCGTGTAATACCACTGCATCCATATCTTGTAGGCTGATTCTACGTGATCCAAGCACCGTGTCGCCCGCTTAACTACAGTCATGGCCCTTGTCCATTTCGCAGTCTCGAGGTCACAGTTCAGCTCCCTCTCCCATCTGAGCATGTATGATTGTTTTGTAGGTCTGTCTATGTCTAATAAACTCTGGTAACACAGAGAGAGTGGTTTCTTAGGAGTTTTTTGGCCTTGGCATAGTAAGTCAAAGAGGTTTTGAGATTGTAAAGGTGATGTTGCCTTGCTGGGAACTCCTACAATATGTTTTATACGCAGGTACGTAAATATTTCACTGTTTGGTAAATGGTACCGGCTCTGGAGATCCGGGAATGGCAGCAGCCCTCCTGCCCCGTATAGGTGTGCTTTTCTCCGTATCCCTCTGTTTACCCACCCGCTGAGGGCCAGGTCATGTGTGTGGTGCTGAAGACTCGTAAGCGGGGCTAGGTATTCCATCGGCTCACTGAGCATTTTTGGGGCCCATCGCAGCCATAGTTGTAGGGATACTTTGGTTGTCGTAAGAAGGCTAGTGGGACGAGGTTGGGCTTTGGCTGGGATCCAAATCAGGTCCCTGAGGGAGTTGGGTGCATAGGCCGTGCTCTCCAGGTGGTGCCACAGTGGGCAATCCGGGGAGGAGAGGAGGCGCGCCGTCTGAGATAAATTCATTGCTAAATAATATTTGGTTATGTGTGGCACACCCACCCCGCCTGTCCCCATAGCCATACTGATGTTCGCCAACGAGACCCTAGGTGTTTTTTTCCTCCAGATGTGTGCGTTAAGGAGGCGTTGGAACGCTCTGAGACTGTATTTTGGTAAACTGACAGGCAGGGCCCTGAAGAGGAACAGTATTTGCGGTAGTATAATCATTTTTATGGCATTTATGTGCCCTAACCACGATGCGTGTTTTGTACTGTTTTCCCATCCTTCCAGCACTTGCTTTGTTTTCGCTAGGAGCTTCCCATGATTATGTTGGATGAGGAGACGTCTAGAAGGTGCCAGTTGTGTGCCTAGGTATGAAATGGAGTCTTTCCTCCATTCAAAGGGATAAAGTGTGCGGAGGGTCGTGAGTTGGGATCTGGGCATATTCAACGGGAGCACTTGCGTCTTTGCTGCATTGTTCTTGTAGTAAGAAACTCGGCCGTACTCCCGCAATAGGTCCAGGAGAGCAGGTAGGGAGTCCAGTGGGTTCGCCAGGAAGAGGAGTATGTCATCAGCGAATACCGCTATTTTCTGTGGGCCTATCGGGGAGGGTGTACCGGTAATGCTGGGGTCAGTTTTGATTTTGAGAAGCAAGGGTTCCAACGCTAGGATAAAAATAAGAGGGGATAAGGGGCAACCCTGCCTCGTGCCATTCGACAGGGCGAATCGTCTGGAGACGAAACCGGAGTTCATAACTGTGGCTCGGGGGGAAGTGTACAGGGATAAGAGCCCGGTCAAGAATTTTTTGGGAAGTTGAACCTGCGGAGGACCTCCGACATATACCCCCAGTGGAGTCTGTCGAAGGCCTTTTCCGCATCTAAGGCCATCATTAAGCCCTGTGACCCATCCCTGTTCATTATTTCCATTATGTCTAGGGCCCGTCTGGTGTTGTCCTCCACCTGTCGCCCAGGGACAAACCCCGACTGTTCTGGAGAGACTAATTGGGCTAACATGGGGCGGAGTCTGTTCGCAAGTACCTTAGCAAACAACTTAGTGTCAGCGTTAAGGAGAGATATTGGGCGGTAGTTCGCGCAAGAGTCAGTGGATTTGCCCGGTTTGGGGAGTGTAATAATAGTGGCCTCTAACATTTCCGGGGGTATGCTACCTGATTCCAGGATGTAATTAAATAAGGCCGTGAGGTGGGGAAGCAACTGGTCCTCAAAAACCCTGTAGTAGTGAGTGGAGAAACCGTCCGGGCCTGGGGCTTTGTGTCTAGGTGTTGCGTGCAGAGCTTTGGATATCTCTGAGGCCTCAATTGGGTTGGTCAATGTGTTGGCCTCTGGAGCAATTTTTAAAATCCCTCTTTCAGAGACTTATCCCTGAAGTTCCTCTGGGAAACCTACCATTTGAGAGGTTCCATAGGTTAAATAAGCCAAATCACTTGACAACTAATTCACCTAGAGATATAATAGTATGTTTTTCCAATAATCTTGTGAAGAATCGGATTATGTACTCTTTGCAGAATAAAGGATATACCGACCCTGAATTTAAGGACATCAAATTATTTTCTGACTTATCCCACGTCAATCAAGGAAAAAATTCGCTACCCAGACTGCCATCTTAAGATCTCATGGGATTAAGTATAAATGGAATTTTCCAATGGATCTCTAAGTTTACTATTTTTTTAAATTGTATTATTTTTTCCTTTTTTTTCTTTTTCCTCTCCTTACCAAGGAGTAATACTAAGGGTTGGAGATGGAGTAAGCTTTAAAACTGATGCACTAGCATAATATGCAAATAATTAAATAATAATAGATGAAGAAAAAAATGCAGCTCTGTGGAAAACCCAGACGGTCCCTGAGGTACAGACAGTACTGGCTAAAGTGGACATTACGAAACAGTACGAGAAGATGGCACATACAATAGGTGGAACACTAGACCACTATAACAGGACCTGGTCGAAATGGTGATATAGGTAGTGGCACCAACTTGTCTTGATATACCTTATCAAGCTGTATAGAGTGAGAGCATCTCAATTACCCCCCCCCCTCCCACATCTTACCCTCCTCCCAGTTAAACTCCTCCAACCCCCCCCCCCCCCACACACACACACACACAAAAAGGGCTTTCATAGCCATGTCGAGCCCCAAAACACGAGATGAAACGTAAGGCAAATACTCGGCCAGCCTACAGGACACACAAATATGCTACAGTAAAATGACAGCAGTACTGAATGCATGCACGGTACCTAGCCGACACACCCCAAAGATTCCAGGTTCCCTGAGCGGGGCATTATTCACCACTCATAACGACGTCATGAATGTCAACCTCCGTTAATATGTACCGTTACAGCATGAGTATGATGTTTAATACCGCTGAAAGTTGTCCTTACCTTGTATATCGATGTCATTATGTACCAACTGTTGATTGTGATAAGCCTGATTTGTGTCAATCCACCACTTTTCATCTTAATACAAATGAAACATTTAAAAAAAAAAAATTGCTCCAGCTGATTGAATTTGATATTTTCAGGGATCCCACTCACTTTGATATTATTCCTCCGTGTTCTGTCTTCTAAGTCGCCCATTTTTATTTCCAAGGCTTGTATCTTTCCCTCCAGAAGGTTAAATTTCAATGTCAATTCCTCATTATTGACTTGTATTTGCCTGAGGCTGTCTGCTTGTGTTTGCAAAATCATGGTTAAATTAGAAATCAGTGTCTTTACTAATTTAAAATTATCCTACACATCTTGTTTCAATTTGATATATAGATTCACCAAAAGTATTTGCAATGATACCTCCTGGGTAACCATCTCCAGCACATCTTGAGAGGCTATCAGTAGTGACACCAGACACACATCCATCCCATCTAGGATTTCTTTCCTAATGGAGTCTGGGACGGAGTGCGCTGGTGACACAAAAGGTGACGTAACTGTGGCTGGTGCTGGAGGAGGATGTATAGGGGAGAGTGGTGTTGTAGCTGCCGGGATGGGTGCTGAGAGGCCAGGGAGGTTACCTGGGGAGAAGATGGCACTCTCCACCTTAGATAACCTGTCGTTCAGGGTCTGCAGGTTGGCCAGGATTGCTGCAAGGGTGTCCTGAGTGGCCGTGCAAGCGCCTGATGGCTGTCCTTGAGTGCCTGGCCTAGGCTCAAAGGCCTGATTGGTCAAAAGTCTATAGAGTTCTGCCTTTCTAGCCGTAGCTGGAGTTCTGCCTTTCTAGCCCTTGAGCCTAAGTTCGTCAGTAATTTTGGGAATAGTCCACGCTCTCAAGGGTGAGAGATTCGCCTAGAGACTCTGGTCTGATGGGAGTGAACGGGATCTCTTCGGCAGACAACTCGTCGGTGGGGGCTGGTTCTTGAGACATTATAGAAATTAATTGGTGAATTAGATTTAGTAGGGGCGAAGGAGGGAACAGAGGGGGGATATGAGGGGGGGTTCCTTAGGTGAACTGGACGGTAAGGCTAGTGCCGAGGCAAAAAACTTAACTGAACTAGTGACAAGTGAGGCCCTCCTAATGCCGAGTGGCGGTGAGGGGCTCTATCTATGATTTGGCCGAGGGAAGTTTGTAGCCACAGACATGGTGGCGGGATGTAGGCCTCTAGATGACTGTTTAAGAGATTCAAACGTGTGGCAGTGAAAAGTGAGGCCCTGACTGCAGCCCTGTAGAAGGGCGAATGAGGCATATAACTATGATTTGGGCGTGGGGCCGTACCTCCGTGTTGAGGTGGGATATGGCTTTGCGAGTCCGGAATTTACTTGGGTGAGCTAGGGCTGGAGCCTAGACCCTGTAAGCCAGTTTACTTGTCTTCTATGGGTTCAATGACAATTAAGGTGTAATGAGTAGATACTAACCTTGATAGTGGTTATAACCGGTAACTTGAACCTTCAAGTGTTTTTTAAGTAGAGTGGCTTGGCCGCTGTTGGTATCGTAGAAGAAGCCTAAGGGTTAAGACAGATGTTGATGTGTTTGAACGTAACGTAGGTGCATATGCTTTGTAGTAAGGGGTGGCTATAGGAGCGCAACGTGAGATCCTGAAGTGAGGGATCTGAATGATTAGTCTGAGACTGGGGCGAGTTTATGCTATAGAGAGAGGCTGATTGAGGCCTTAGGGGTAGCAAGTGCTATTACCGAGTAAGAATGCAAATATCTGGTAATGTAGCAGGGTACCAGGTTAGGTAGGTTGAGTAGGTTCTTACCTGATGGCCCTATGAACGTAGGCCTCAGTGAAAAATTTAGAGAATTTAACACAACCAGGACGTAGGACCGTGTGATAATCGTGATAAATAGAGACCGTGTCAGGTCTAGTATAAAAACCCCATAATGAGTGGAGTGCTATACCTTGATTTGCTGTACAGGTACCTGGATGAGCGTAAGTGTTTTTTTATGGAGAAAACCGGAGGAGGCCTAGAATAATGTTGGAGCTATGGATTAAAGCCAACGTATATTATTAAAATTAGCTATGGTTATAACAGTATATATTAATTAACAAATTCCGTTTGTGACAAGTTTAGAGTGAAGGCTGCCTGAGGCCTTGACATGATTGAAACTGAAGTGAGTAAATACTATACCTGGATTGTAAATACAAGAACTTGAATTTAACAACTTTATGCAGAAATACAAGACAAACGGGCAATCTGTGGAGACCAAAGAAATGTAACAGAGGCTAAGAGTAATGTCTGCGTAAGCTAAAGAGAAATAGAGAATACTATGAAATGTAGGCTTTGAAAATTCCCCCAGAGGATCGTGCTATATATTAATATATATGTTTGTGATGGCGTACAGGGTTGGTGTGGACTTGAAAACACTTTGCCAAAGTAATTGGGTGTCAGAAGAATTTATTAGGTATTTAACACAACTAAAACATAGAGGGTTAACTCCAAAAGGCCTTGGAATAAATAACCGAGTACTGAGATAAGGTGTCATACATCTGAGGATCTTATAATTGAACATAGTTAAACCAAGAACCACAGACGTAGTACTAAATGGTTGCAATAATGAACAGATTTTGTAACTAATTCCGACAGATTTAATACAAACAGTTAAGTAACCGAACAGGTAAGTATATATATATATATATTTATCTATTTCGTATGAACGAAAAGATGATATTTGCACGAACAGGGGTCAGCAGTTTAGACTGCACGTGGGACCCACTGAAGCTAAGTATATTCTGCAATCGACTAATTCCGTATGAATAGAAGTAGTGCACGAACGGGTAAGTATGCGAGGGATGAACAAAAAATTACACGAATCGCTTTAATTAACGAACGGGTAAGTATAAATATACATAGTTCGTTCGTATGAACGAACGGTATACAAGAATTTAACGCAATTTACCACGAGTTTACACGATCAAAGGCCGGCAGTTTTTACCACACGAAGGACCCAAGAAACATAAGTATAACCAGCGTTCGGCTAATTTTTTTGACACAGGTGCACGAACGGGTAAGAGCCTACCCCTATGTTTTTAGCCGCAAGCTATTTCTCTCACAAGCCAGATAGCGTGCCCGGGGAGAAGCCTGGTGGCAGGGCTGCAGAACGGACGGAGGATTCAGCTGGACACCTCTGCTGCTGAAGACTGGAGCTGTTTGGCGGTAAGCTGGTTGCTATGGAGATACAACAATCAACTTGACCGGCAGAGGTGAGTAGGGGCTTGGAGTTTAAGTTGGAGACTTACTCCTCCCACAAATTCAGGCCTAATGGCCTTTCTACACACACACACACACACACATATATATATATATATATATATATATATATATTATTTTTTTTAGTGCTTGGAGTTACAAACATATTTGTAATGTACAGCACTGCAGAATTTGTTGACGCTTTATAAATAATAATGATAATAATAATGCCACAACAGCAGGAACAAGTTCTAATATCAAAATTATAATAGAAAATGACACAATTATACTCCACTATTTTAGGAATATGTTTAATGTTCATTAAAGGATGTGGAAAATATAACGTGTAAATGGTTTACATCTGTTTTGCAATTCCCTTACTTTTCCATCTATTACAGTGATATAGTAAGAGGATGTGCTATATACCACAAAAAATGACTCTTTAACCACACATCTGTGTAGGATTGTACTTTGTATGATCCCGTAACATCGCCATGTATGAAACCTGAAACACAATTAAAACACGATTTAGAGTTTATTTTTTTTAAATAAGTTTTGCTTAAAAAAAGAAATTGAGAATTTTTTAAAATCTGTTATGAAATATGAAAGCTAAATTTAACAGCTATTTTATTATTATTAGTACTCATTTACAGAAATGAATGATAAGACATTTAAGATCCAGAGTGGGAATACAAAGCTGCATAGCAGAAATAGACTCTATTCAAGATTCTTGGTTAAGGACTCAGAGTTTCAAGATGCAACTTTAATATAGGTTAGGTTTCTTGCTAATTGTAGGGTGCACAAATGCCCAGGCAAATACCTTGTTTGCCTTGTTTTATGGGAGCCCAAGAGCTGGCAGGCTGGCCACCTTTGGGCTCCCCCGGGGCAGGCGAGCGGTTGTTTCAGGGTGGGTGGTGAGGGGGGACTTTCCCCTGAGTTCCCTCTGCTCAGCTCCCTCGCGCGCTGTGTAATTGGACTCATAACACTCTGGTGGATTAAGTAACCAATCAGAGTGTTATGAGTAATTTTACACACTGTGGGAAAATTCCAAAGAACTTTCCCACGCTGTGTAAAATGACACAGAGCACTCTGATTGGTGGATTTCAAGCCAACCAATCAGAGTGCTGTGACAGGTAAATGTAGAGACTTACCTGTCAGTCTCTTCATTTACCTGTCAGAGCACTCTGATTGGATGACTTAAACCCACCAATCAGAGTGCTCTGAGCCTAACTGCAGGGCAGGGCACGGCTTTATAACCCTTCCCCGCCCTGCAGAGATCAGTCTGCGCAGAGCCCTGCATGGGTGAAGATGGATTTTTTTTTTTTTGCGCTCGTTTTTTTTTTTTTTTAAGTGCGTCGGTTATTCTGGATTTTTATTTGGCCCTTTTTGGGGCTGAAAAAATAAGACTTTAGAAGAAAGAAAACATCAAATGGTAAGTTTTATTTTATTTTTACAGGTACTTAGTTAAAGGTCCCACCTCATTATTTTTAGGTTGAGGGGGGTAGGTAGGGGTACATTTTTTGGGGGAGGGGGTGACTAGGGGTTTGGGGGGGTTAAATTTTTATTTAGGGTCCCCACCTGCCGCTCAGGGGTGGGAGCCAGGGGGGAGGACAATAGGTCCCCCCCTAATTGGTATTTAGGGCCCCCACCCACTGCTCAGGGGTGGGGGCCAGGGTGGAGGACATTAGGTCCCCCCCCCCAATTTTTATTTAGGGCCCCCACCCACCGCTCACAGGTGGGGGCCAGGGGGAGGACATTAGGTCCCCTCTTATTCAAATTTAGGGCGGTAGGTAGGGGTTAATTTTTTGGGGGGAGGGGGGTGACTAGGGGTTTGGGGGGGGTTTACATTTTATTTAGGGCCCCCACCTGCCGCTCAGGGGTGGGGGCCAGGGGGAGGACAATAGGTCCCCCCCTAATTGGTATTTAGGGCCCCCACCCACCGCGCAGGGGTTGGGGCCAGAGGGGAGGACATTAGGTCCCCCCCAATTTTTATTCAGGGCCCCCACCCATCGCTCACGGGTGGGGGCGATGGGGGACACATTAGGTCCCCCCATTTTTATTTAGGGCTCCCACCCACCGCTCATGGGTGGTGGCCAGGGGGAAGGACATTAGGCCCCCCCCTTATTCTAATTTAGGGCCCCCACCGGCCGCTCAGGGGTGGGGGCCAGGGGGGAGGACAATAGGTCACCCCCTTATTCTAATTTAGGGCCCCCACCCACCGCTCAGGGGTGGGGGCCAGGGGGAAGGACAATAGGTTCCCCCACTTATTGGTATTTAGGGCCCCCACCCACCGCTTGGGGGTGGGGGCCGGGGGGTAGGACAATAGGTTCCCCCCTTATTCGAATTTAGGGCCCCCACCCATCGCTCATGGGTGAGGGCCGGGTGGGGGCCTGGGGGATGACAAGAGGTCCCCTCCTTATTTTACTTTAGGGCCCCCACCCGCCGTTCAGGAGTGGGGGCTCAGGAGGGGGGAGCCTTTTTTTTTTTCACAGTAAGCAGCAATAGGCTGCTAGGCTGCTCACTGTTTAATAGACATTGCCTTAATCGCGGTATAGCGAGTAGGGGCATAATTTACTAATACTAAGCAATCTTTTAGTAAATAGCTCTCTAATACTGTGGGAATTAGGGAGTTATCTACTTATTCATTCCTGTCATTACATTGACTGGCCAAGTAACTTACATTTTATATGAATGTGTGTTACATGATTGTTGTAAGTGTTGCAAATGCTTACAGCTGAATCCTGGCTATGTTTGTATACTTTTTATTTAACCCCTTAAGGACGGAGCCAAATGTACAAGTTGTGAATGAAACAAAATGTAAACAAAACCTGGCATTTGCGCTATATGTCTGTCCAACCATAATTCACCTCTTTCATATTAAAAGCACCCCCCCCCCCCCTTATTATATATCATTTTATTCAGGGGAAACAGGGCTTTCATTTAATATCAAATATTTAGCTATGAAACATAATTTAATATGAAAGAAATGGGAGAAAATAAGATTTTTTTGATTTTTTTAGTTCTACATGACATTTTAACTGTCAATGTCATAATACTGTTTGCTTTTACTGCAATAAAATACACATATTTGTATTTAGCAAATTCTCACGTGTAAAACAGTACCCCCTATGTACAGGTTTTATGGTGTTTTGGGAAGTTACAGGGTAAAATCTAGCATGTTACATTTGAAATTGAAATTCGCCAGATTGGTTACGTTGCCTTTGAGACTGTATAGTAGCCCAGGAAATAAATTTACACCCATAATGGCATACCATTTGCAATAGTAGACAACCCAAGGTATTGCAAATGGGGTATGTCCAGTCTTTTCTAGTAGCCATTTGGTCACAAACACTGGCCAAAGTTAGCGTTAGTATTTGTTTGTGTGTAAAAAATCCCAAAAACGCCAATTTTGGCCAGTGTTTGTGACTAAGTGGCTACTAAAAAAGACTGGACATACCCCATTTGCAATACCTTGGGTTGTCTACTATTGCAAATAGTATGCCATCATAGGGGTAATTTTCATTCTTGGGCTACCATAGGGTCATAAAGGCAACGTAAGCAATCTGGCGAATTTTAATGTGAAAAAAATGAAACACAAGCCTAATATTTGATGCTGTAATTTTTTAAAACACCATAAAACCTGTACATGAGGGGTACTGTTGTACTCGGGAGACTTCGCTGAACACAAATATTTGTGTTTCAAAACAGTAAAAAGTATTGCAGCAATAATATCGTCCGTGTAAGTGCTGTTTGTGCGTGAAAAATGCAAAAAACTTCAATTTTAATGGCGATATCATCGTTGTAATACATTTTACTGTTTTGAAACACTAATATTTGTGTTCAGCGAAGTCTCCCGAGTAAAACAGTAACCCCCATGTACAGGTTTTATGGTGTCTTGGAAAGTTATAGGGTTAAATATAGTGCTAGCAAATTAAATTCCCTATACTTTCGGCATGGGTTGTCAGGCAGGTCCCACTAATTGTAATTAATTAGGATACCTAATTATGTAAAATTATTGCATAAATATATGTGTAGAATTAATATATGTATATATATATACATATGTGTATATATACGTATGTATATATATAATTTTTTAAAAATATTTTTATTTATATATAGGTAAATATATAGTGATATATACGTATATATTTATGTATATAGATATATATATTATTTCGTTCTACGTGTATTTTGATATAAATATATATATATTAATATCACAATACAGTTAGAATGAAATAAAACATCTATATATTTTTTAATATTTTATTTTTAATTATTTTTTATTTTATTTTTTTACGTATTTACATATTTTTTTTATATTATATATAAATATATATATAACAATAATTATATATATTTAATCAGTATCAGTCTACGTGTAATTTGATATTAATATATATATATAATTATATATATATTAATATTAAAATACACCTAGACAGTGTATGTGTGTGTGTGTATATATATACTTAGATCATATATATATGATATATATATATATATATATATATTTTTACACTTATTTAATTTATTTTAATTTGATTTCCAGCCAGCAGGGGGACTAACTGTCATTACAGTTAGTCCCCCTGCTGGCAATGCACCAGGCAGCTAACCCGGCCATGTGATTGTGAGGTCTTCGCAAGGACCGCACTCTCACATGGCCCGGGGGGGCTGAAGAGGACGGAGGTGCCGCGGGGGGCTCCCTGGGAGTCCCCCCAACCGCGATCGCCGGCGTGGGATCGCCGGCGACCGGGTAAGTAACAAAAAACCGGAGGGCGTACTATTACGTCCTGCGGCGTTTAGAGCCGCTTTAAAAAGGACGTAATAGTACGCCCTCTGGTCTTAAGGGGTTAAAATTATATACAGTGTAACATTCTTCTTCTTCCACTGGGTAAGTATATTAGTACTTAGGCAATACATTTTACTTTCTTTTGCAGCCCTCTAGCCCTTCCCAGGACTTTTTTAGAGCCATTCTAGTGCCCAAAAGTTCTGGTCCCCATTGACTTCAAAGGGGTTCAGGTTCGGGGGTCAAGTTCGGGTCAAGTTCGAGTCCCGAACTCCAACTTTTTGCCAAAGTTCGGCTGGGTTCGAACCCGAACATCCAGGTGTCCGCTCAACTCTAATTGTAAGACTAAGATCTGTCCCTGAATCTTCACATGTATATATTTTTTTCAAAGAAGACAACCTAAGGTATTAAACTTAGGGTATTTTGACTCTTTTCATGCAACCATTTTACCACCAATCTATGCCAAATTAAAAAAAAAACCACAATAATTTGTTGATTTTTTTGACACACATAGCAATTTAAGAATAGATGTACGGAGAACTTTAAGGGTTACTGCCGAAGGACACCACAATATGTGTTCAGCAACATCTCCTGAGTACAGTGATACCCCCCATGTATAGGTGTATCCAGTGGTGTATCTTGGTTTTGTGCTGCCCTAGGCAGGACGAAACTCAGACACCCCCACCCCCCGCGCGCCACCCCCACCCAACCCTTCCCCCCCGCCCCGCCTTCTAAATACACACACACATTCACAGATACGCATACACTAGCTAACAGACACACACACACACACACAGCCAGACACACACACAACCAGTCAGACAGACACACACACTCACTAACTAACACACACATTTAGACACACACACACAGTCAGACACACACACACGCACACACACACACAGTCAGAAACACACACACAGTCAGACACACACACACACACACACACTGTCAGACACACACACTGTCAGATCCACACACACACTGTCAGACACACACACACAGTCAGACACACACACACACTGTCAGACACACACACACTGTCAGACACACACACACACACTGTCAGATACACACACAGTCAGCCACACACACAGTCAGCCACACACACAGTCAGACACACACACACACACACTAACAGACACACACTCACATTAACACTCACTTCTTCTTTTTTTTATTTAACCCCCTGGGGGAGGGCAGGGGGGGTTCTCCCATTCCCTGGTGGTCCAGTGGCTGCTGGTCCGTCAGGCGGGCGGCGCTGGCGAGGGAACACTTTCCCCTGAGCTCTCTGCTCAGCTCCCTTGCGCGCCGCCCGCAGAGTGAGGCTGGGAGCCGGAATATGACGTCATCTTCCGGCTCCCAGCATCACTCTGCGGGCGGCCGCCCGCCTGGCTTGTCAGTTAGCTGCATTTGATACCATCCATGTACAGGTGTGTCGGGTTCTCTGGGGGCTAAAAGGCCTTATGTGGAGGTTACGCATTCCAGTTTTCCAACTTGGAATTTTCGCAGCTGGTCCTCATGCACCCATGTCCTATTTGGGACATTTTTTAAGCCAGCCAATGTAATTTACCCCCATCAAACAATATATTTTTGAAAAGTAGACACCCTAGGGTATTTCAAATGGTGGTATTTTAAAAACTTTCCAAGCAGTAATTCTACCACCAGTCTTTGTTTTATTTTTCTCTCAAATTGTACTTTAGGCATGGATTCTCAGTTCCAGTTATGTTTTACTGACAAAGAACACCCCAATATGTGTTCAGTCATATTCCCCGAGTACAACAGTGCCCCCAATGTACAGGTTTTATGAGTTTTTACAAGCTTACAGGGTTCAAATGTAGGGCTTTCCCCTTTTCCATGTTTGCACATTGAAATTTGCCAGATTGGTTTGCTGGGCCTATGTTGCCTTTGAGATCGTATAGCAGACCAGGAATGAAAATTAACCCCATCATGGCATACCATTTGTAAAAGTAGACAACCCACGGTATTCAAAATGGGCAATGTCCAGTCTTTTTTAGTAGCCACTTACCCACAAACGCTGGCCAAAGTTAGCGTTTTTATTTCTTTTTTGCATTTTTTTTGCACAAAAACTTTTACACAAAAACGTTTCACTGTTTTAAACACTTATATTTGTGTTCAGCCAAGTCTCCCGAGGATAACAAAACCCCCCATGTACATGTATTATGGTGTTTTTGAAAGTTACAGGGTCAATATAGTGCTTGCCCAATTCAGTTTTGCCAGATTGGTTTGCTGGGTCTGTGTTGCCTTTTGAGACCATATGGTAGCCCAGGAATGTGAAGTAACCCATTCATGGCATACCATTTTCAAATGTAGACAACCCAGGGTATTCAAAATGGGGTATGTCCAGTGCTCGAGTCCTGCAGGAATGCATGGGAACGGCGTTCCTGCACTTTTTCCAAAGCAGGAATGCCGTTCCCGCTAGTGATCCTGCAGGACCTGCCCTGTTACCTGCACACAGGGGCCATCACACGCTGTGTTCCCTCTCCAGCTCTAACTCTCGTGAGACCCGCGGCTGTCAGAGCGTTGCCATGGGTTACCATGGCAACGCTCCGCACAGGCGGGTCTTGCGAGAGTTATAGCTGGAGAGGGAACACAGCGTGTGATGGCCCCTGTGTGCAGCGGCTGGTTCCCTCCACCGGACCACCAGGCGATCTCCCCCCTCCCTGACAAGGTAAGAAGCAGGAAAGGGGGGAATAAAACTAAAATATATAAACACATAAAGTAAAAAAAAAAACTGCTCCCCCCCCATTATCCAGCACACACACACACATCATCCAGGACACACAAACACACATCATCCAGCACACACACACACACACACATCATCCAGCACACACACACACACATCATCCAGCACACACACACACACACATCATCCAGCACACACACACACAAACATCATCCAGCACACACACATCATCCAGCACACACACACACACACACATCACCCAGCACACACATCATCCAGCACACACACACACACACACACATCATCCAGCACACACACACACACATACATTATCCAGCACACACACACAGTTCATCCAGCACACACACACACTTCATTCATTATACACACTCTTTACTCACTACAAACACACTAAATTAACTATACACACTCTGCATTCACTACACACACTACATACACTGCATTCATTATACACACTGCATTCATTATACACACTCTGCACTCACTACACACACTACATTGACTATACACACTCTGCATTCATTATACACGCTCTGCATTCACTACACACACTGCATTCATTATACACACTCTGCATTCACTACACACACTACATTCACTATACACACTCTGCATTCACTACACTCACTATACACACTCTGCATTCACTACAAACACACTACACACACTGCATTCATTATACACACTCTGCACTCACTACAAACACTGCATTAATTATACGCACTCTGTGCTCACTACAAACACACTGCATTCATTATACGCACTCTGCACTCACTACAAACACACTGCATGCATTATACGCACTCTGCACTCACTACAAACATACTACATTCATTATACACACTCTGCACTCACTAGAAACACACTGCATTCATTATACACACTCTGCACTCACTACAAACACACTACATTCAATATACACACTCTGCACTCACTACAAACACACTACATTCATTATACACACTCTGCACTCACTACAAACACACTACATTCATTATACACACTCTGCACTCACTACAAACACACTACATTCATTATACACACTTTGCACTCACTACACACTACATTCAGTATACACACTGCACTCACTACACACACTACATTCATTATACACATTCTGCACTCACTACAAACACACTACATTTATTATACATACTGCACTCACTACAAACACTTCATTATACACACTCTGCACTCACCACAAACACACTACATTTTTATACACAATCTGCACTCACTACAAACACACTGCATTCATTACACACACTTTACACTTACTACAAACACACTACATTCATTATACACACTCTACACTTACTACAAACACACTACATTCATTATACACACACTGCACTCACAACAAACACACTACATTCATTATACACACACTGCACTCACTATAAACACACTACATTCATTATACACACTGCACTCACTACAAACACACTACATTCATTATTCATACTCTGCATTCACTACAAACACACTACATTCATTATACACACCCTGCACTATATGCATAGGAGTGTAATTTTTTTTTATTAAGGGGGGGCAGGAATCTTGGGTGAGCTCCCACACTTTTTTCCCCAGGACTTGACCCCTGGGTATGTCCAGTCATTTGTAGTAGCCACGTAGTCACAAACGCTGTCCAAAGTTAATGTTTTTATTCATTTTTTATAAATGTTTTTTTTTCCAATTTATAATTGATCAAATGGATGTTATTATATATTTGATCAAATGGATGTTAATTATTTGATGAATTAAATACCACTTTTTTTCTACAAAGACCGCAGAGTGCATCTCTACTTTCATATACTGTATAAACTTTCAGCGTGGGATTGCACCAGGGCATTTATACCAACAGCATATTGATTGAAAGGATGAGTGCCAATATATATATATATATATATATATACTGCTACCTCTTTGGATTTCTTGGATATTTAAAGCCTTGGCTTAGCACCCGGCACACAAGGGACATTTAAAGCGTGAGTGCAAGAGCATTTTTTCTTTTATATATATATATATATATATATATATATATATATATATATATACACACGCACATATAGTATGTGTGTATGTATATATGTATATATATATATATATATATACACATATAATATGTGTATATAATTTGTGTGTGTGTGTATGTGTATATATATATATATATATATGTAAACATATATATATATATATATATATATATATATATATATATATAAGATATTATAAGTAAAGCATTTTATAATATATTATACATATATAATGCATATATATGATTTCATTATAAGTGTATTTTGAGATATATGTGAGATATAATATACACTGCTCAAAAAAATAAAGGGAACACTTAAACAACACAATGTAACTCCAAGTCAGTCACACTTCTGTGAAATCAAACTTTTCACTTAGGAAACAACACGGAGTGACAATCAATTTCACATGCTGTTGTGCAAGTGGGATAGACAACAGGTGGAATTTATAGGCAATTAGCAAGACACCCCCAATAAAGGAGTGGTTCTGCAGGTGGTGACCACTTCTCAGTTCCTATGCTTCCTGGCTGATGTTTTGGTCACTTTTGAATGCTGGCAGTGCTTTCACTCTAGTGGTAGCATGAGACGGAGTCTACAACCCACACAATTGGCTCAGGTAGTGCAGCTCATCCAGGATGGCACACCAATGCAAGCTGTGGCAAGAAGGTTTGCTGTGTCTGTCAGTGTAGTGTCCAGAGCATGGAGGCGCTACCAGGAGACAGGCTCAGACAGTCCCCCTGCTAGCAGCTCCTACAGTCTTATTGCGGCGATTTGATCTTGGTGATCACATGGCCCTGGAGGGCCGGCGTGGCCGGTGCTGCTGCAGGGGGACTGCTGGGGTCTCCAGCAGTCCCCCCCCCCCCCCCCAACCGTGATCACCACAGATCGCCGGTCCAGGTAAGTCCAGGGCTCCTATTTGCCGCAGACAAACAAGGTACGTCTGCGGTTCTTAACAACCGTTTTTTGTCAGACGTACTCAGTCCATCCACGGTCGTTAAGGAGATTTACGTAGTAATTTGTACCTAGACATGTATGCCCAGCATGAATCTTATTATTCTTACTTAAAAATTGTGCAGTTTAGCCTGATATTTTAAGCTTTAGCTATACACCTGGTTTTCTCTCATTCAGTTTTTACATCATATGTCATTGCCACTCTATGACTGTACCACTGCACTGCAAAACACTTGTGATGTTAAATTCTCTGTTTAAAAAAAGTGCAAGACTCTTGACATGTCCTGTTTCATATATGCAATGTCTCATTTACACTGACCAAATTGCTACGCTGCTAAATTTCGTGGTTACTACTCTATCCTAATTCTCCTTGACCTGTCTGCGGCTTTTGACACTGTTGATCATCAACAGCTTCTTCTCATCCTCCGCAATATCGGTCTACAAGATATTGCTCTCTCCTGGTGCTCCTCCTACCTCTCCCAGCGCTCTTTCAGTGTTTCTTTCTCTGGCTCTGCTTCTTCTCCCCAACTCCTCTCTGTTGGTGTCCCCCAAGGTTCAGTCCTTGGTCCCCTACTGTTCTCCATCTATACTGCCTCCCTTGGTAAACTCATTAGCTCCTTTGGCTTCCAATATAATTTCTATGCAGATGACACACAAATCTACCTGTCCTCTCCTGATCTCTCCCCGTCCCTCTTGACTAGTGTCTCTGACTGCCTCTCTGCTGTTTCTAACTGGATGGCTGCCCACTTCCTTAAACTAAACTTGACCAAAACTGACATTCTGGTCTTTCCTCCCTCAAGTGTTGTTACTCCTGTCTGTCTGTCTGTCTCCAACGGTGCTACCATCAGCTCCACCACGCAGGCTCGCTGCCTAGGTGTTCTCTTTGACTACGACCTCTCCTTCAAGCCTCATGTTCAATCTATCGCCAAATCCTGTCATTTCCATCTCAAAAACATTGCGCGCATCTGCCCCTACTTAACGCCAGATGCGACTAAGGTGTTGGTCCATTCCACTGTCCTTTCTCACCTTGACTACTGTAATCCGCTTCTCAGTGGTCTTACGTGCTCCCAACTTGCGCCGTTACAGTCCATAATGAATGCGGCGGCGAGGCTCATCTTCCTGTCCACCCACATCTCCCATGCCTCACCCTTCTGTCAGTCTCTACATTGGCTTAGATTAAAATATAGAGCTCAATTTAAAATTCTGGTTCTTGCTTTCAAATCTCTACATAATGCTGCTCCCACCTATCTATCCTCCCTTATACACAAGTAGGCCCTTACGATCTGCTGAAGACTAATGTCTATCTTCTGTCCGTATTCCCACCTCTGATGCTCGCCTTCAAGATTTCTCGAGGGCTGCACCGTTCCTGTGGAACTCGCTTCCCTCCTCCGTTAGATGCTCACCCAGTCTCCACTTCTTCATAAAAGTGTATCAATTAAACTGTTAATAGCTCCCAACTGATTCCTCTTCTTCATCTGTCACTAGTCTAATACTATCCTTACCTTTTTGTGTCATTTTACCCCACTCCCTCTAGCATGTAAGCTCATTGAGCAGGGCCCTCAACCCCTCTGTTCCTGTGTGTCCAACTTGTCTGGTTACAACTACATGCCTGTTCGTCCACCACTTGTAAAGCGCTGCGGAATCTGACGGCGCTCTATAAATATCATAATAATAATAAAAATAATATTAATAATGATATGTCAATAAAAAGTTTGTATGTTTATCTATGCACTACAAAAATAAAGAATTAAAAATAACAAAAAAATTGTAAGGCTAGGCTAAATAGAGAGATTATAGTTAAAAAAAAAAAAATAGGGCCAGCTGGAGTCAGTCTGGTAACAGCACAACAGCAAGTTAGTGACAATGTGAGATACTGCATTCCTGATCAGAAAACTACTGGATATTACATGGAATCCAGCAACATGTCCACTAAAAATGATGTAAAAAAAAAAAAAGAGTTAAAATATGTTGTGGACCCAGGCGGCCCACACCCCCTCGCCCCCCACACCCACTTCTCCAATAACCTTACTGCTTCCAACCTACCACCCACTGAATCCTCACTCCATTCATCCTCCCTCACTATCCTAAGGCCAGGACAACAGCGACCAACCCAAGATCTTGATTAAGCCCCAGATTAACCCACCTACAAGGATAGACCATAACCCAGACTTATCTAGTTACTACAGGGGTCTCTCGCCAGAGACAATGGAGACATTAACAAAGTCCGGGGCCTTTTTCTAGGGAAGCCGCAGCTCCGGACGTTGCTGCCGTCTCTGCCGCAATACCCTCTGTGGGTATGGGAATCGAGGAGGGCATCCACCCTGTTTGGTTCCCAGTCTGGGAAGGCGCTTCTGCTGCCCAGTGACTGAATTAAAACTCAATTCTTCCAGCCTGGCATTCCGAGGGTGCCGGTCTCCGGATTGTTGATGGTAGAGAGTTAAGTGTACTTTTGCTCACTGATTCAGCCTCTCCCAGAAGTGCTCGAACTGCCTGTCGTATTTTGTGAGGTCAGCGGCTAGTTGCGGTGTTGAGTCAGCTACATGTTGTCGCACCGCCATCTTGTAAAGCAGGCCTAGATGCCTCTGTGTACAGATATTTTCCATTGCAGATGCAGGTGAGAGTGGCAGCTTCCCCAGTGGGAACCGGGATAACCCCCACCAGTCCAAAGGGGGAGGTAACGTGGCCGCCATTCGTATAGCTGAACGTGTTGGAGAAAACAGCGGCCATCTTGTTTACATGAAAAGAGGCAGCAGGTCTTTGTCGCTGAGTGTCTGGAACTAAAATCGGACACTCGACTTCCCGAATGCCAGTCAACTTCGCGAATGCCTGCTCCTTTTCACCGACCAGCCAGGAGAGTGCTATTCCGTAGTTTTGTTCCCACGAATTAGGGGTTTTTAGACTTCCCGAAATAGACTGACCACTTCTGAAACTGTGAAACTTTTTTGGGGCATAGAACCATGCGTGAGGTCGGTCAAATTAGGACTCCCAGGAAATTCCTGAACCCCTGAACCGATTTGGGTGATTTTTCGATATGTTGGTCACCCAGATCGGGGCTATCAGGGGATGTAACTGATTTTGTGGGGATTTTGTGTGTTTAAATGTATTTTGGGGGTTTGTCAAAATATATGTGTAACGGACCGTTTCACTTACAAGAGGATAAAACCCAGTTTAGGCGATAATCCCCTTTCCAGATGCACAGGCAGCTACTGCAAACACCATTCTCCCGACTGGAACCACACGAACACTGGAACAGCTGAACAAGAAAAGCAGACATCGGCTTACACTCTTGGCAGTCAGCTTACAATCCCATTCCCCCAAAGACCGAGACGACACATCGCTTTGAGGGTTAAGCAAGAACTCAAGACTGGGACACCCAGTCTGGCTTTTATTACAAACAAGTACATACAGGACACTCCCAGGGGGAGGATGAATTTAACCAATCACATGGATGTACCTCCCACACATTTCCTCCCCTTAGATTAGCACTTAACATAATTATACCGTACACCCTTTTCCCCAATTCCTGGATGTACCCCAAAAACAGGGGGTACACCTTTAAATCCAGCATCGCTGGATAGCCCTTATTCAGGGGGACAACATATCCAAAATTCAAGTAATTCGGATGAATGGTTCGTGAGATATGGGACTTTAAAGTATTGACCGACCGCATGGGTAAAGTATCCGAAAACAGTTCCATGCATTTTGGCCCTGCGGTCGGTCACAAACAAGGGAATGAAAACAGGCGAATTGCCTGTGTTATAGAGCCTGGAGAGGGTTTAAATGAATTCCCTTGTTTATGGGGTTCTTTCTACCGAACGGCGGGTCATTCGGTAGTTTCCATACGAATTTCTGGAAGTATGGAGGTCTCAGCGGTGTTTGCCTAGTCAAGTGTCCGATTTTAGTTCCAGACACTCGACGGCAAAACACCGCTGTTCGGTAGTTTAAGATGGCCGCCGCCACGTGTTGGTTTCCTGAATGGCGGCCACCCAGAGGACACAGAACACACTGCACTGATTGCCAATTACCCGTTTGCAACATTGTTGCAAACGGTAATTGGAGGCACACTTAATCCTGGGTGGTCTGGTTGTTCGGTAGTTTCCTCAATACAATGAATGGAGTGATTCTACCGAACAATCAGATGAAGGCTGCACATATATATATAACCCAGGTTAACTGCATACATAAATACATATACAATATACAGGCAGTACAATAGGATATGCTTCACAGTCTTAAAGGGACAGTAGTCCCAAAATGTCCATTGCTGATTTTAAAGGGCCAGTAGCAGCAATATAAATTAGTACATGCCCAAATATAGTCTTTAAAGTGCAATATGTCCAGGGGCCATAGTCAGCGGGCAGGAGGCTAGCAGCCAGGCCTCTCCAGTTCACAGTGGCGAAGCTGGTTTCGCCACATTTCTCCCCTTGGCCAATTAGACTAACAGGGTACCTGACTTTCTGCCGGTCAGTGCCCTGGTTAGTCCAGCAACCCACCCACAAAACAGAAATAACAGAGCAGCCCACCCACACTAACCGGTTACTACATCTGGGTGAGGAAGGATTTTGTCCAAGTTCTGGTGTTTCACCACTGCTGGGTGGGAGACGGGTAGGCTGCCTTGGTGGGTTGCTGAGGGGGCAGAGACCAGCGGTACTCTGTCCTGTTGCCAGCACTACCACGGGAGTAGTCTGGTGGGCGTCTGGTTGCTGGAGACTGGCTGTCTCCCCTTTAGGTGCGCAGCTCGACTGCCGGAGGGGGAGACCGACTGTCTCCCCTTTGGATCCATCACACTGAGGCTGGGGAACAGGACCGACCGTCCCTATCCCTTGTGCTGTAAGTGCAGAGACTACGGTCCCATCTGCACAGTTGTGGGGCTTAACATCTCCCCTTGGTGAGTTAGGCTGCCGCTGGAGAGAGGGTGTAACAAGCTCCTCTCTCTGGACGGTAAACTGCCGCTGGGGAGGGGGGTTAGCAGGCTCCTCTCCCTGCCACTCTCTCTGCTGGTGGAAAGGGGGACCAGCTGTCTCCCCTTTCATTCTCTTGTCCGGCTGCTGGGGTGCGAGACTGACTGTCTCTGCTCCCTGCAGGACACACTGCCGCTGGGGAGGATGGACGACACCATCAGCTCCCTGGGGCACACACTGCCGCTGGGGAGGGAGGACGCTGCTCTCCTCTCCCTTCGCTTCACACTGCCGTCTTGGCATCTCACTTTGCTGCTGGGGGGCAGGAACAACAACCTCTGCCCCCTGTAACTCAGCCTGCCGCTGGGGAGGAAGGACTGCACCTTCGGCTCCCTTGGACACACACGGCTGCTGGGGAGGATGGACGACACCATCAGCTCCCTGGGGCACACATTGCCGCTGGGGAGGGAGGACGCTGCTCTCCTCTCCCTTCGCTTCACACTGCCGTCTTGGCATCTCACTTTGCTGCTGGGGGGCAGGAACAACAACCTCTGCCCCCTGTAACTCAGCCTGCCGCTGGGGAGGAAGGACTGCACCTTCGGCTCCTTTGGACCCACACGGCTGCTGGGGAGGATGGACGACACCATCAGCTCCCTGGGGCACACATTGCCGCTGGGGAGGGAGGACGCTGCTCTCCTCTCCCTTCACTTCACACTGCCTTCTTGGCATCTCACTTTGCTGCTGGGGGGCAGGAACAACAACCTCTGCCCCCTGTAACTCAGCCTGCCGCTGGGGAGGAAGGACGACACCTTCATCTCCCTGGGGTTGCTCACAGGACCAGTCTAGGAACTCTGCCACCTCGGGTACTGCTGGTTGCTGTTGGGCGGGAGGGCCGGTTGTCTCTTCCCAGGCCTCATTGATGAGTCGCAGGTAATCCCCCTCCAGGTTCCATTCCTGGGTAACTAAATATCGTAGGTCTGCCTCGAGGTCAATAGCGCCAAAGAGACCCAGCATGTTCTCTCGGATGCCGTACAGGTCCCAAAAACGATAGTCGGTATCTTCCCCAAAGTCCTCATCACCACTATTATCCCAAAATAGACCGGGGCCAGTGTAATCTCCGCCTTCCGGGAACTCATACTCTGCCATCCTGGGGACACACTGAGCCGCGTACCACTGTAGCGCCTGGTATGCGTCGTCGAGCACCAGTTCTGCGTATACTAGAATCTCGAGTCTAGTCACCCACTTTTCTGTGGTCTGTTTTCTCAGGAGGGGCATCCGCTCTGCCATTCTAGCCAGAATTCGCTGCCTTCTGCTGCGGCGCTGATCCCCTCGTGAATACTGTACTTCCTCTAGGGCTTCGTCCCACAATTCGGCTCTGGCAGACTCTCTGTACATCAACATGTGCTCCTCTGGGACTACTCCAGACCCCAGGCATACGTAACTGTACAATCTATCCTGCAACTTCTCCTCCATTTTCCTGATTTCCTTTGTAGATAGGGTCGCTGTACGGATACTAGCGTTGCCCTCAATTTGTAATCCAGAAATGGTGTTGTCTGTAGCTGTCCCTCTGGTTGTAGGAACGATCCCGCCGCTTGCCACCAATTGTAACGGACCGTTTCACTTACAAGAGGATAAAACCCAGTTTAGGCGATAATCCCCTTTCCAGATGCACAGGCAGCTACTGCAAACACCATTCTCCCGACTGGAACCACACGAACACTGGAACAGCTGAACAAGAAAAGCAGACATCGGCTTACACTCTTGGCAGTCAGCTTACAATCCCATTCCCCCAAAGACCGAGACGACACATCGCTTTGAGGGTTAAGCAAGAACTCAAGACTGGGACACCCAGTCTGGCTTTTATTACAAACAAGTACATACAGGACACTCCCAGGGGGAGGATGAATTTAACCAATCACATGGATGTACCTCCCACACATTTCCTCCCCTTAGATTAGCACTTAACATAATTATACCGTACACCCTTTTCCCCAATTCCTGGATGTACCCCAAAAACAGGGGGTACACCTTTAAATCCAGCATCGCTGGATAGCCCTTATTCAGGGGGACAACATATCCAAAATTCAAGTAATTCGGATGAATGGTTCGTGAGATATGGGACTTTAAAGTATTGACCGACCGCATGGGTAAAGTATCCGAAAACAGTTCCATGCATTTTGGCCCTGCGGTCGGTCACAAACAAGGGAATGAAAACAGGCGAATTGCCTGTGTTATAGAGCCTGGACTGCACTGATTGCCAATTACCCGTTTGCAACATTGTTGCAAACGGTAATTGGAGGCACACTTAATCCTGGGTGGTCTGGTTGTTCGGTAGTTTCCTCAATACAATGAATGGAGTGATTCTAACGAACAATCAGATGAAGGCTGCACATATATATATATAACCCAGGTTAACTGCATACATAAATACATATACAATATACAGGCAGTACAATAGGATATGCTTCACAGTCTTAAAGGGACAGTAGTCCCAAAATGTCCATTGCTGATTTTAAAGGGCCAGTAGCAGCAATATAAATTAGTACATGCCCAAATATAGTCTTTAAAGTGCAATATGTCCAGGGGCCATAGTCAGCGGGCAGGAGGCTAGCAGCCAGGCCTCTCCAGTTCACAGTGGCGAAGCTGGTTTCGCCACAATATGTTTTTTGTGCCTGGAGAAAATTAAGTTTAATACAGTGCTGACTCAATTATCTCCTAGACACAGGGAGGGATTTACCTATTTTGTATGGGAGTCTCTTGGACCTGAGAGCCAATATAATCATGTGTATGTCTTTATTGCAGTCTACTCTCAGGTCCAGGGTAGAGTGCCCCTTGCATGGGGACCTGCATATAAGGCCAGTTGACCTGAATAAAATCATTCTTGTTGTACCCTTCATCTAGTTGAGGCTGATGTTTGGGTATGTGTCTACTTACTGGGAGAAATTACTGAATGCTGCATTGCCTTCTGGAGAACGTCTGAGTCAACACATGAGCTGCGAGCTATAATCACTCAGTCTTTCGAGAAAACGTGGAAGCGAACGGGTATCTAGCATACCAGCATTCAGAACACTAATTATTTATGCATCTCATAAAAATGATCAAAAGCCAGACTTTGTTGTGTTGATAAAAAAAAAGGAAAATGTATTCCTACTTACCGTAATTTTCTTTTCCTGGTGATATGCTATGGCAGCACAACAATGGGTAGCTCCTCCCTATCCCTCATTAGAGAGGAACCTAATTAAAACAGAAGGTATAAGTAACCCCTCTTACCACTCCCACCCTCAGTCTTGTTTCCAGCAATATCCAAGGGCGGGATCTTTGTGCTTCAATGGCCTATGACCAGGCAAAGAATGTTGTTAAGGATACATTTTCCTTTTTCTTGGCCATATCCATGGCAACACAACAATGGGTAATACCAAAGCAATAACCAAGGGAGGGAGAGAAATACACAAGACTTCAAAAATATGATTGCAAATTGACAACACACACCTCATAAGGACATTGGAAAACGGATTGCCCACTATTTCCACATTATCAAATTGACCAACTAAAATGTACCTAAAAAAATTCTGAAAATTATTGGTTGAGGCCAAGCAGCCATTTACCTATAAGTTCCAGGAAAACTTGGGCACTGACGCTCAAGAGGGAAAAAATGGCTATAGTGGAGAGCAAACAGACCTTCTGGTATTGTAACCCATAGGGCTTAGTAGACTGAAAATAGCCAAGACTATTCATCTGCTGATGACATATATAGAGGCTTAAAGACGTTTTCTGGTCCATTAGTAAAGATAAACAGACTAATCAGAAGAAAGCCAGATAGCTGATCTATAGAAATAGATCTTAAGACATCTATCTAGGACAAAGAGGAGAAAGTTTCATTAGTGACTCTACTTTCTAATCAATAGGCTTTAGATATATTGTGGAAGGCAGGGTTCTATGCAAAATAGTGCTTGAAATTCATATATCCTTCAGCCCAATGCTAATGTCAGATAGAGCTAAGTTAATATTAAGCAGTTGTGGAGAGATAGAGTCTCATGATTAACAGGGATGAATTCCACGTGAAGCAATGGTTAACTGAGGGATCATATAAATACAGCCGACATATATTTAGATACCTCCATATCAAAGCCCTCTCACAAAAGGAGAGATCAGAGAGTGATGAGACATGTACCTCTGATGTGATGTGACTAATTCCTAGATTAGTCCTGCATTGAAGAACTTAGAACCTCCTTGGTAGAATGCATTTCAATGATCACCTGTAACGGATCTCCTATACTCGGACTATTTCCGCTATAGTTCTCCCAAATCCCAAGTGAAGCAGTGATTATAGCTCCCAATTCCCCAAACATCAGCCTAGACTTTATGAAGGGTATAAATTGATGTGTTTAATCTGGCCAACTGGCCCACTTATATATAAAATCAGGAGGCTGGAAAACACACCCAAAACACTTTAACAACACACCCACAAAATGGTTACAAATTCCAGAGTCAGCATGAGTAGGCATAAAATACAAAATATCCAAAACACGTAAAATTTACATACAAAACAAATAGGAACCCCATACAAATTATATATAGTTAATAGCCCTGATCTAAGCATCCAAGTTCTTCAAATAGCGCTCAGATCCATACAGTATAGTGTGAAATTTCTGACCGGTGCACACATGGTCCTATGCCAAAAACACTTCTGAACTATATTTACTGTAGGTTGTCCATAGGCTGAATGCATACTGTGTGTCCTTACCTGTATATGTGCTGTGTTATGGCCGTTCGCATGCTGGCAGCCGTACGCTGCCAGCATACAAAGCATTCGTTCGACGAAACACGGCTATCCCGGCCGTTCGCCGTACGAATGCGGGCTCCCCAGGTAGACCACCCATTCACAAGTCGTGTGGCACCAATTAACCGATTGCAACAATGTTGCAATCGGTAATTAAGGGCCCTCCTAGGTGGCCGCCGTTCGGCTACCGACCATGCGGCGGTCGGCCATCTTGGATCCTTTGTCTCTGCAGCGGTGTTCGGTCGTTGAGAGCCTGGAACTGAAAACGGCTACTCAATGATCCGAACACCGCTGGACTTCCAGTGCGTTCGGGAGTCCCGCGTTCGGCACATTCTGTTCCCCCTAGCTGTTCGGTACTTTTAAACCGAACTCAATGTTTTAATGTGTTTTGTGCGGCGTTCGGTCAATTCAGCTGGGATCAAAGCGGTATTCCCACGAAGTATGCGCGTCGACCCCAGCTATCTACCGAACGTTCAGTCATCTTAAAATACCGAATATTGTGGAAAATATGTATTTTAAAGTAAATTGTCAGTTCTGCTGCACGAGGGGATAATCCACTTAATCGTCCATTTTAGTGGGAGTATCCCTCTCGTGCAGCAATGCCTGCTGGGAAAAGAACAATGCATGTTGGGAGAAATCCCCTGGATTATCTGTAAGGAAACCCCTTGCATGGGGAACTGCTTAAATATGCCAGCCTGTGAATAAACTGAGTTAGTTGACTCCCAAACTGTGTTTCGTCCGGTTATTGGGAGGATGGGGAATATTGCCGTGCTTTCTGCTCTGACTGTGGATTTCCTGAGGATACCAACGGATATCGTGGACTAATGTACTGCATTCCGTTACACATGGCATTTGGTGCTTTTGCTGGTAAACTTCCAGGAGCTCCTGTGGCCACAATATGGGGTGCTCTGGCTGGCTCCTAGGTAGCGTTTGTTCCCCTTAGTCTCAGACACCTTCCCTTCCAAAAAGCGCTCTCCTGGGGGATTTCAAAGTGGTTCAAAACCACAAACTAAGTTGTCCAGGAACTGCATGGTCACCTCATGCCAAAAACAGTTCCATAACATTGGCAGCTAAGTTCCGCTGAGGTGCCCGGGAACCCACAAAGTCCTCGTGCCGAAATTAGTTCCATAGTGGTCGCGGCTAAGTACCGCTGCAACTATTCGTGGGTTTGGTTCACACAAATGGCCTCCATTTGCATGAAGGGAAAGTGCCAAACCAGGGGCACCCAGGGCAAGCTACTAATGGTGATTGGCGAGATTTAACTTCCAAACAGAGTCTTTGTATGTGGCCAATAGTCAGTGGGCAAGAGGTTAGCTTCAACACTCCCCTATGAATTTGTGGCAATCGTCCAGGGCAAGGAGCATTTGTCACATCACCTAATTAGAAATACACCAGGAAAAAAGGCATCCCAACTCGGTAAAGGTAGCTGAGGGTATATGTTTTCCAAGGCCTTCTGAAGTGTAATTATTACTGCACTTGAAAAACCTTATATTTAAGCACTTCTTTACAATATCAAAACCTTCAGAATGAGGAAAGTTTCACTGAACCTGATGGAAGAGGGAAAAACTCTTTTGGGAGTTCCCATGGAGGTACTGAAAAAGATAAGCAGAAGTGGAAAAGATGGACTGGATACCAATATGGAGCTCTCAGGATGATTGATATTGGCTCTTGAAACCTATGCAGAAAAGAAGTGTTGGATGTTAAGGGTGTCCCTTTCCTGAACGTATTCGATTTTGGAGAAAAGTTCCTCAACCCCAGTGGATGGTATATCATAGTTATCATCCTGCAAATCTATAGACATCATCCGATGAAGAATGTTCAAGAATCCTTTAAACTAGAATGGCTTCCCATCCACCTGTTAGAAACAGAATCTTTGTGTTCTAGCTGATTTTAAAATTTCTCACAATAGCTCCCTCTAATTGAAGGTAAGCCATCTTCTGCTAGAATATTGACCACATCTCAAGGTTGAGATCTACCATAATGAGAGTCCTTGGATCGAAAGGGTCTCCTGAACCTTAGGTCTCGAAGTAGACAAGATTTCCTGCTCTCTGCCATTCTCTTGATCCATTCATTTAGGAGGATGCATCCTCGGCCCACATACTGAGCCAAATACTAGTAGATACAGAGAAACTAGTAGACACAGAGAAAGTCATATTTCTGGCTAGAATATAATGCAACCTACCTAGGCTTCCTAGCTGAAGACTATTTCTGACTTAATGACTTGTAAATTGTCAACAGACAAAGGAAAATTATCTCTAATATGCTCCTCTAAATTATCCATTACAATTTTAGATCCTTAGAGATTGAGGTAAGAGCTTACAGCAAGATGAAAGACTGTGCAAGCTGCCATATAGGCTTTAGAAAGGATCAATACTTCATGGAGTCTCAGAGAGATCCCGCATGGTTTACAGGCAGAGTGGATCATTTAGCCAGTCTAAGTACAGATATTCCTCACTTACCGACCGTGTTCCGTTCTTATGACCCACTCTGGTGCGTATGTCTACATTCAGGAAAATTTTCCCGAACATAGACAAGCGCACCAGAGCATTGAATCCCTCTAATCTATGCTTGGTAAGTTTCCCCGAACATAGTCAAGGGCAGCAGAGCAGGGAATCCCTCAAATCCAGTGGCGGATCCAGAGCCTGATCTCGGGAGGGGCACTTGTAGCTTATTTAAATAAATAATCCAGGCACAATAACCACTACAGCTCAGTGTAGTAGTTATGGCGCCAGTCGTTCCAGGATCCCATCCCAGAGTAAGTAGTCAAATAATTTAAGAACAGTTACCTGGGGTCTGCTGGAATATAGGGCATAGGAGCAGTGGTATGTGTTAGGTGTGGTGTGTGTTTGAAAGGTGCAGTGTGTGTGTGTGCGAGTGCATGAGGGCGGCAGTGTATGTCAGGGTTGCAGTGTGTGTGTTAGGGGGCAGTGTATGTGTGGGGCAGTGTGTGTGTGAGAGAGCTGCAGTGTGTGTGTGAGCGGTGCAGTGTGTATGTGAGGGTGGCAGTGTGTGTGAGAGTTGCAGTGTGTGTATGTTTGGGGCAGTGTGTGTATGGGGGACAGTGTTTGTGGGGCAGTGTGTGTATGGGTGTGCAGTGTGTATGGGGGCAGTGTTTGTGGGGCGGTGTGTGTAGTGTGTGTATGGGGGCAGTGTATGTAGTGTGTGTATGGGGCAGTGTGTGTATGGGTGTGCAGTGTGTGTATGGAGGGCAGTATGTGTATGGGTGTGCAGTGTGTGTATGGGGGCAGTGTGTGTAGTGTGTGTATGGGGGCAGTGTGTGTAGTGTGTGTATGGGGCAGTGTGTGTGGTGTGTGTATGGGGGGCAGTGTGTGTAGTGTGTGTATGGGGCAGTGCGTTATGGGTGTCCAGTGTGTGTATGGGGGACAGTGTTTGTGGGGCAGTGTGTGTAGTGTGTGTATGGGGGGCAGTGTGTGTATGGGTGTGCAGTGTGTGTATGGGGGGCAGTGTTTGTGGGGCAGTGTGTGTAGTGTGTGTATGGAGCTGTGTGTGTAGTGTGTGTATGGGGGCAGTGTTTGTGGGGCAGTGTGTGTAGTGTTTGTATGGGGGAAGGAGGGTAGGGAGGCTTTTTTTATTTTTTTTATTTAATAAAATAATTATATTCATGTCCCCCCTCCCTTCTTACCTTTACTTGGAGGAGGGGGGACATTTCTGGATCCCTGGTTGTCCGGTGGGGATTCCCTGGTGGTCCCAGTGGTGGTGAGGTGAACTCTAGCCCGCAGCTCCAGGGCTAGAGTTCACTCTCGCGAGATTTGAAGCGTTGCCATGGTGACCGCGGCAACGCTCCATGCTTGCGAGAGGAGGACCCAGAGGATCTGCAGGCTGAGATCCCAGGTCCTCTCTCACTCCCTCTCCCTCCCCTGCCGGCTGTCAGCACAGTGCCTGCGGACCGGGGAGGGAGATCTCAGATCTCTGATCTCCCTCCCCGGTCCACAGGCACCATGCAGGACTGGCACTTGGAGCTATCTCACCAAACTTAGGTGTGATAGTGGCAATATTAAAAGGCTTAACAGAGGGCTGGGAATAAGTTAAGAATAGGAATAAGTGAAAATGGCAATTTATAAAAACAGATATTATAATAATAGGCCCAACAGAGGCCTAGGAATAAATTAACCCAGCGGCTATACTAAAATCCATAGAGGCCTAGGAATAAGTGAATCCAGTGGCTATATTAAAAGACACAGAGGCCTAGGAAGACACAGAAGCCTAGGAATAAGTTTGATTGAAATCAGCAGGAAATTCTTACCGTTCAAATGAAACCGATAAAGGCTAGAAGGGGTTATATCCATATATATGCTCTCTATGTGCCTGCCCAGCCTGCTACCCGTTGGGCACAGCAGAAAATAGGGTGATGACCTAATATTGCTACCTCTAGGGTCACTGCAAGTAAATCCATGGGAAAGTACAATATAGCAAAGTTGTACATTAACCCTTTCAGTGATGGAATGAAGCTGTACATGAATTCCTTCAGGGATGAAATGTTAGTCAATCTCATGGAATCCTTGCAATCCATATGCTCTGTATGTGCCTGTCCAGCTTGCTACTCCTTGGGTCACTGCAGGAAATAGGATGATGGCATAGCCTTGCTACTCTTAGGGTCACAGCAAGTTTGTGACAATTGCCACATGGGAAGGTACAAAAACACCCCCAAAGCATAATGTTTCCACCTCCATGTTTGACGGTGCGGATGGTGTTCTTGGGGTCATAGACAGCATTCCTCCTCCTCCAAACACGGCGAGTTGAGTTGATGCCAAAGAGCTCTATTTTGGTCTCATCTGACTGCAACACTGTCACCCAGTTCTCCTCTGAATCATTCAGATGTTCATTGGCAAACTTCAGACTGGCCTGTACATGTGGTTTCTTGACCAGGGGGAGCTTGCGAGCGCTGCAGGATTTCAGTCCTTCACGACGTAGTGTGTTACCAATTGTTTTCTTGGTGACTATTTTCTCAGCTGCATTGAGATCATTAACAAGATCCTCCCGTGTAGTTCTGGGATTATTCCTCACCGTTCTCATGATCATTGAAACTCCACGAGGTGAGATCTTGCATGGAGCACCAGACCGAGGGAGACTGACAGTTCACCTTCTCACCAAGCTGCTTTGGTCTTGTAGCCCATTCCAGCCTTGTGTAGGTCTTTCTTGTCCCTGACATCCTTGGACAGCTCATTGTCCTTGCCCTTTTTGAATCTGATTGATTGCTTCTGTGGAGGACAGGTGTCTTTTATACAGGTAACGAGCTGAGATTAGGAGCACTTTAGGAGATTGCTCCTAATCGCAGCTCGTTATCTGTATAAAAGACACCTGGTAGCCAGAAATCTTGCTGATTGATAGGGGATCAAATACTTATTTCACTAATTGACATGCAAATCAATTTATAACTTTTTTGAGATGTTTTTCTGGATTTATTCTTTTTTATTATTCTGTCTCTCACTGTTAACCCCTTCAGGACCGGCCTGTTTTTGCGATGTTTGTACGTTAAGGACCAGAGCAGTTTTAACACTTTTGTGGTGTTTGTGTTTAGCTGTAATTTTCCGCTCTCTCATTTACGGTTCCCATACAAGTTATATACTGTTTTTTTCACGACAAGAAGGGCTTTCTTTACATACCAGTATATATATTATGTCATATATTGTATTTAAAAAAAATAATAAAATATGGTGAAAAATAAAAAAAAAAACATGTTTTTGGACTTTTACTTGAAAAATCTTTTACTTATCTACAAAAGCTAATGAAAAAAACTGCTAAATAGATTCAAAATTTTGTCCCGAGTTTAAAAACACCCAGTGTTTACATGCTTTATTGCTTTTTTTTGCAAGTTATAGGCCTATAAATACAAGTAGGAAATTGCTGTTTCAATATATATATATTTTAAATGTATCAATAGTGACATTGTTACACCGTTATCTGTCATAAATCCCCGAAACACACCTAACATGTACATATTTTTTAAAGTAGACAACCCAGGGTATTCAAAATGGGGTATGTCCAGTTTTTTTTAGTAGCCACCTAGTCACAAACACTGGCCAAAGTTAGCATTTATATTTGTTTGTGTGTTAAAAATGCAAAAAACGCTAACTTTGGCCGGTGTTTGTGACTAAGTGGCTACTAAAAAAAGCTGAACATACCCCATTTGCAATACCTTGGGTTGTCTTCTTTCGCAAATGGTATGCCATCATGGGGCTAATTCTCATTCCTTGGCTACCATACGCTCTCAAAGGCAACCTAACCAATCTGACAAATTTCAATAAAAAAAAAAAAGTAAAATCAAGCCTTATATTTGACCCTGTAACTTTCACAAACACTATAAAACCTCTACATGTGGGGTACTGTTATACTCAGGAGACTTCGCTGAACACAAATATTAGTGTATCAGAACAGTAAAATATATCACAGCAATAATATCCTCAGTGAAAGAGCTGTTTGTGTGTGAAAAATGCAAAAAACTTCACTTTCACTGACAATATCATCGCTGTGATATGTTTTACTGTTTTGAAACACTAATATTTGTGTTCAGCGAAGTCTCCCGAGTAAAACAGTACCCCCATGTACAGGATTTAGGGTGTCATAGAAAGTTACAGGGTTAAACACAGTGCTAGCAAATTAAATTATCTGTACTTTTGGCCTGGGTTGGCAGGCAGGTCCCTCAAATTGCAATCATTAAAATTACTTAATTAGGTAAAAATATTACATAAATATGCACGTAGAATTTTAATATATATACATATTTATATATTTGACGTCTACGTGTATATTTATGAAATTATTTATGTAATTATGTATGTGGACATATGTATATTTCGTATTATTTTTATTTATTTATTTATACATAGATATATATATCATTACATTCTAAGTATATTTTGATATAAATATATATATATCAATATCAAAATACTGTTAGAATAAAACTGAATATATATATATAATTTTTTTTTAATTATTAAAAATTATTTTTATTTTTTGTTATTTATTTTTATTAACATATTATTTGTATTTTATAATAATATATATATACCATATATATAGTTATTATATATATTGTATATATTCGTGTGTAATTTAAATATAAGTGTATTTTTATAATTATATACGTATATATAAATATAAAAATACACTTAGTGTGACATTATATATATGATATAATACATGTATATATAGCATATATATACACATATTTTTTTTTTTTTTACACAGATTTTTTTTTTTACACTTTATTTTGGATTTTTCACTTGCAGGGAGACTGCCTGTCAGCACAGACAGTCCCCCTGCAGGCAGACACATGGACACCTATTGCGGTCATGTGATCGAGTGATCACATGGCCGTGGGGTCCTGATCTGCCGAAGGGGGACTGCCTGGGCAGACAGGCAACCCCCCTGGACCGGGTGGAGCACTGATCGCCGCCGTGGGACCGACGGCGATCAGGTAAGTAGCCCAAAACCGTTATGACGGTTCAGGACCGTCAGCGGTCCAAACGCACGTTTTACCGCTGACGGTCCTGAACCGTCAGCGGTCGTTAAGGGGTTAAAATACACCTACCAATACAATTATAGACTGGTCATTTCTTTGTCAGTGGACAAACGTTCAAAATCAGCAGGGAATCAAAAACTTTTTTCCCTCACTATAACTACTATCTGAGGACTATTTTGAGTTCCTGTGGGAAAAAAAATGTTATCCTAAATAACAGCTGATCGCTTATGGGCTATGAAAAGAATATCAGCCAGATAGTGAAAAATGTGAGCTCCTGGAAGCGTGTCCGACTTCCAGCCTGAGCGGACGCATGGACCTTTCCGGTCAAAACGTTGCGTTGCATTCTGTCATAATAAATCTGCCTGCGGCTTGAAGTTGGAGTGCCTGTGAGCTTTTTCTTCTTGGACGCCGCAATAAAGCGGCCTAGCAGACTCCATACCGAATGATAAAATCTCATCCTACATTGTAGCCATGTGCTCAACTCTAGTCCCTACTCTAAGCGACACTGCCTGGGAGATAGATAGAGTGCACCGCTTACTGAGGCTCCCCTGCTTCGCAGCGGACACACCACGCGACATAATTGTCTGCTTTCACTATTTTAAATCAAAGGAGGCACTCCTCGCGGCGGCCAGAATGACGCCAACGCTGTAGACACCTTTCACCTTTTTGCGGTCCTTTCGGCCCTCATTATGGCCAGACAACGAGAACTCTCCACTATTACCAAGACTCTACACAACCACGAAATAGCCTATCATTGGGGATTCCCCACAAAACTATTGATATGGCGTAATGGCAAGCTGAATATTATTGCAGATCCAGAAAGCAGACTCACCACCCTTAAAGAATGGGGCTTGTGGAACGCATCAGAATCCAACACGACATCTGCGGCCTCTCCAAAAAGGTTCTGGCCAGAATGGAAGATGGCGGGACCATTGTCACACTAAGGTTCAACTAACATAGTTGAAACCAGTGTTCTCTTATCTAGCAAGCTGGTTTGAATCCGAACGAAGCTAGGTCCTTTCTGTTCCTTTCTTGTTTAGGACTTCAATTGGACTTGCAGCCTACAGGACAACTGATACACACAAGGTACAGTTTCTCCACAAACTGCAGCTCACATTGGACGATGTGTAGGTTCCTTCTATCCAGGACTCTGCTTACCATAATCAATTGAAAGCTCTATGCACGGGACTTACCTAACAACGCAAGATTGCTTGGCAGACGTCTAGAGGACTGGTATATTACATTTATTTATATCACGTTTTACACTAATAGTTTGGGGCAGGCATATCACATCTTTTTATTTTGCGCACAACACCCTCCTATGTCCTGAGAGTCCATTGGGAGACACATGACCAGATCATGCCTGTCATAGTGTGGTTGGCTGAGGCCCACAATGTTTGCTTCTGTGTACATTTCTTCTAAGAGGCATTTTAAAGTTCTGGTCATGTAAAATGTTTTTTGTTTTTTTCCTACTGCTCACCATGCAAATGTTTGGTATGCTCAAGATAATGTTAGCCATATAACTGCATGTAGACCCCCAGACGGCCCGCTACGAATACCGATAGGTCTTAAATGGAGCCATCCAATAGATGGACTAGTTACAGCGTGAATTCTGGAGTTATGTTTTTGGGTAGTTAGTCTATACCCAAATGATCTACTACCTAGAGCAGAGATGCAATCCAACCACTTTCCACATAGCGAAGAGGTAGCCCTTGTAATCTACTGTTTCCCTTCCTGAGCCGGTCTCTCTCACTCAGACCGAATTGCTTACATGCCAAACAGATGCAACACATGGTGCAAGAAGGACAAAATAGAGTAGGGAGGAATGGTAAGAAATACCCAAAAAAAAAAGTTTCTATGGAAACCAGACAGATGTTTTTGTTTTTCTCTTGTCTTCTCTTATATAATAATAGATACTGAGCACAACTAAGGCGAGGGCGAAATTGATCACAAACCCGTTGAATATTGTTCAATTCTTAGGGATCTTTACCCCTAGCGAAAAGATAGACATTTTGTGTATTATAACAAATCAAATGCACAGGTTTTGGCTGCTGAGCATGGCTCGCTCCGCACGACCTCCCCATGGGATGTACAATGGATTATGAGCGTGGGAGCTCTCCATTACATCCCCCTGCACACTCTCCACTTTGAGAGTTCCTGCATATACCTTCTTTAGTTCTCTTTGTTTTACTCCAGGTTGTTCCCTTCCCTATGTCCTCGGTAACAGCATATTCTCTTGTCATTCAATGGTTACTTTTCCCGCCCAGAACAAAGGTAATGCCCAAATCGACAGACGCCAATGTTGGTTACACTACCAGCTTTAATATACATTCTATACTTACTGTCACAACACTTCCAACCCACCTTCACTATGGCTCACCAATTTAAATGCTTCTTGATGAATTTGCACAGGGCACATGAGTCCTTGAGAGGACTTCTCCCCCATTATGGCTTGCATTAGAAAATGCCTGTATGACCCAAGGAACGGTGGAACATGCCCTCTGGGCTGGCTCAATAAAGACTGAGAGGAATAACAACATGTTGCCCTCCACTAAAACATTACTCCGCATATGGAGACAGGTCATCCCAAAGCTTTTGGATGCTAATGACTTAATGTACGCAGCTCCCTTACAGACCATTGCCTCACTCACGACAGACCTGAATTTAGACCCATGGATAAAATAGGGTGCCCTTTAGGTACGTTCTCTATACTACAACAATACGGGCATTAAGCCATTTCCCAAGCTACACATGGCTCATTCCTTACCATCCAGGGAAATAATAACGTATCTACACATCAGAAATATTCTGCATGAAACCAAAATTAGAGCTACGGATATATAACTACTACAACCCTTTGTCCAAAAATGCATGGAGAAATTACCTGTCCTTCTGTTATAATACTCTCATGGCCCTAGGAGACAACGAGAAACTCTTGTATATGCTGCACTGGGAGAAAGATCTGGGTAAACAAATCCCACTGTCAGCCTGGAACCAAGCACAGAGGAAAACTAAAAAGGCCTCTAGAAGCTTGGCTCACTGGGAGACATTCTGCAAACTTACTCTGCGATGGTATTTGGTACCCACAATGTTTATTTTCTTTTTGCAGTACCTATGTTGTTACTTATGTCATATAAATTCTATGCTCAAGTGGTATCTTTAGCAAAGTGTAATATAACACACACAACTGGCACAGACAGGACGTGATCAACATTAAAAAAACAAATTGTTGTTCACTCTAGGAAGGAATGTTGCATACTTGGCATGTGCTAAAATAGTAAATGCTCATTTTCTAAGAAGTAATAAACGTGCCACCAGTTGAAACCGAAGAGGTTTAAGACTGTACTCTGCTGTATGATCTTGTATACCATAATGTAAAGTATGTAATAGAGCCCATGTTGATTTCTCTAAACTCTGATCCTGTACACAGCAGTGTCTAGTGCTATTGATGCCACATGTTTAATCTGTTGTTTTATCCATATATCATGTATACCTTACAATATTATAAATAGAGGAAAACATTATACATGAAAAGAAAAATGTGAGCACCTTATTTCCTGAAGACTTGTATCGACAAGACAAGTATCTTGGAAACGGTTGTTGTGGCTAGACTTGGTACCAAGAGCATGGAACCGAGAAAAAAAAAAACTTTACACACATTTGATTAATAGAAATGTGATAATATGCATCTTTTAGATCAGTGGTGGAAAGTCAGTCCCATTTGAGAAGTGTATGATTGATTCTATTATTGATTACATCTTTAACGGATTTCTCATCTGGAAGTAGTAGGTAGGGCCATATCATTAACCATGATCTTGATCAGATCCAAAAACCATTTAGAGCAAAAGCCAGTTTCTAAACTCCTTTAATGTGAGGTATTTTCTCTATATAGCACTAGCACTTGCCATGTCTTCCTTCAAGTTGTCTAACCAAACCTTATGGTCCTTTGACACATTTGTCATCGGCATGAGTACACGGAGTCCCTATCCTAAGGCTGAATAAGCTTTCATCAAATCTGAGTTCAGGTACTTTTCCTTGGATTCTCTTAAAAATGCCATGCTCTCCAGAGACAGAGTAGTCTACTTGGCTAATCTCACAGCTGCTAAGTCAATGTAGGGAACGACATCCAGTATTTACATTCTTTACCATCAAATACATAAAGTTTAGAAAGCTTGTCCTAGTTTGCCCTAGGAAAAGAAAAAGCAATTTACATTCTTGAACTTCTCAAGTATTCAAAAAAAGAAGAGCTGTTCTAGGTTTTCAAGCATATATCTAACAGCGGGAATCTGCTTGTCCACTGCTCTAGGCTCTGTACACTTCTAGAATTTCACTTTCTCTGTTTCCATTGATGGGTAGTCCTGAGGCAGCTCATCTGTATTGTTTTCCCCTTATAAATTTGATTTGTTTATTGAAGAACATACACCAGTGGCCTCCAAGGAAGACTCAAAACAGACTGAATAAGAGCACTGCTTGCTCAGAATTTATAATATTCACAAATTATATAATGTCTTGGTTACATAATTCCACATTTAACTATATTACTAAGCAGAATATATTTTTGCCGATAGCCACTCTCACATGTGAACAATCATTGTTAAGAGGTAAAAATAAGCAGTGCTTCACTTTTGTCTTGAGCAATCACTCAAAGATAGTGAGGAAGAGCAATGAAGATAATCTATAAAAGTGTCAATTTCATTCAAAATTGGCACTTTTATGAGGTTAGAAGATATGCCACTCTGTTAAAACTCTAAAGGTTTAGGGGTTTGCTGTGTTCCTTTAAGATTTTTGAGTTTATACTAAGTTGTCAATGTAATTTATAGCTTGCAATTAAACCAGTCTTTTCCTTGCTCCTTTTGTAGATTTTTCTAAGCTGGGAACATAGCGGAGTAAAATATTTTTTTTTCAGCTGAGCTACTCTGGGCTTAATTGTTCTAATTCAATTTTCAGTTAATCACAATTTACTGTTTAGTAAATGAAGCCATCTGCCTGAATTCCTGCCTAACATTCCTGATAAAAATGCTTCCTTATGCCTGCTGTCCTTGCTGGGTCTGCAGCTGCAATCCATTTGAGTCCGAGACCCTGCCAATGGCTTTGTTCCTGTCATAATATGTGAAATAGCTCATCTGTTGATTTTCACTAAATGGGACACATTTTGGCTTACACACTGAAAAAAAATGATTAATGATCAGGATTGGAGTGAAGTGTTGTGGAGCAGTTTATTTTTGTTTTTTTTATAATTTTGGATTTATTTCCAAAACACCAAATTATAGTGAACTGAAAATCTAATTTAAAAACTGTGACACAATTAGCCGTGCTATGACTATAGCAGAGTTGGAATTTTTTTGCTAATTATCTATTTTTTCATATTTATTGCAATTTGGTTTTCAGTTCTCTTCAATTCAGTGTTTAGTGTTTACTCCCGGTGTTTTGAGCCAGAATGGAGAAATGGAAAATATAAAGCAAATTATGCTGATTATTTACGTCTATGGATGAACGCAAAATAACAATCAGCTACTTACTATTTGAAAAAGCAAAAAATATTAATAGCACCGCTGCTGAATCATTCTCTCCGTTTGAATTTGTCAATGCCATAAATGGAATATAAATGGAAAAGGAAAATCCATAACACATTACTTATTAATTCAATGTAAGCAAAGGCGTGCACAGCCTAAAGCACAAACACACACGCCACATGTATATCTATGTTTATATATATATTTATAACATCCAAATAGAAGGCTAGCACTCGAGGACTTCAATATCAAAAATAAAGACTTTTAATCCAACTTGTCAAATGGTCGACGTTTCAGTCCACAATTGTAAACTTTCCTCAGGACATAAAATACATTGCATAAAACATTGAACTTAAATAAGAAAGACTAACTTACCTAACCACCTTCACCTGTGCACTAGAGTGTCCTGCTCCCCAATACGCATGCGTGCCGTTAGGCTCCTCCCCCACTGATGGCAAAATACATCGTGCCCATCACCATGGTAACGTGTACACAAATCACTTAACGGTGACTTCTATGGACGTATCCCCTGTTACAGAGCTAATAAGAAACAAACTTATGTGTTAATAAAATCTGACCAATATTAAACAATCAATGTAAGAATTAGTGAGCAAGTATATGTAAGCGTTTCAGCAGTATGTGAACCCGGAAGTGGATAACATCAAGTGCCGATGTGTGTATGTGATAAAAATGCCTTTCATCAGGCGATCGATCATGGCTACTTGTTTATAAATACGGGTAACACTATAATGTATGTGATGAAGTGCCAGTGCATAATTCTGGTAGAGATACCCAGTGTTAAATGCCACTAAAGTGATTGATAAAGTGCCAGTGTGCTATTTGTGCACAACTTCAAATAGTGTATAAATATAGTGATCCCGTACACAGATAACGTAAAGTGCTTCTTGCAAATAATATATGCATTGTGTGCAAAATAAATACAATAAGTGCAATATCCTAATGCATCAATATGGGAATATGTTGCTGCTCTTGGGTTGCAGTGTGACATTATATACAATAAATAAATATTTACAAAAATACAATATATGTATCTACTGCATATAAGTGCTTCTCCCATATTCATTAATTAAATTCCAAATAGCATATTTTATTAGATTACTCTCAAACCTATTTAAAGATAAGGGTTCTAGATAGTATGATCACTGTCCAGTTAAGCATGAATCCCATTACTCTACCAGGTATATCTATATCTATATGACTCTAGTTTAGAAATCTAACTTGTGGTCCATCAAGGTTCCACAGGGAGTGCACACTGATATCATATGTTAAAATAAATATGTAAAATGAACATGTAAAATAAATAGAGCTAACTATCCAAAAGATTAAATCAATTATGTAAATGTTAAAGGGACACTATAGTCACCTGAACAACTTTAGCTTAATGAAGCAGTTTTGGTGTATAGAACATACCCATGCAGCCTCACTGCTCAATCCTCTGACATTTAGGAGTTTAATCCCTTTGTTTATGAACCCTAGTCACACCTCCCTGCATGTGACTTGCACAGCCTTCCATAAACACTTCCTGTAAAGAGAGCCCTATTTAGGCTTTCTTTATTGCAAGTTCTGTTTAATTAAGATTTTCTCATCCCCTGCTATGTTAATAGCTTGCTAGACCCTGCAAGAGCCTCCTATATGTGATTAAAGTTCAATTTAGAGATTGAGATAGAATTATTTTTTTTTTTTTTATATATAAATCTTTATTTTCATTTTTTTTTTTTTTTTAAACAAATTCATTCAAGTGAAGACACAGCTAACAACTGTATAGTTTTTAAACACGGTACAAGAAATAATTTTCCAATGCCAAAACAGTAAGTATTAATTATAAGTACCGGTCAGACTTTGTATTAGTAAACATCTTCGTTGAACAGTATTCTGCTGTAACTTGCATCCTTGCATTCATACAGACATACATATATCTCCATATCCTTGACCATACCTCCTGCCCATTCTCTCATCTACGGATAGCTAACTCTGTGGGGGGGGGGGGGTTATATTGCGGTTGATAAATCTAACCCAAGGGGCCCAGACTTCATTATATTTTTCTCTAGATGTCTTGGCTATCCCAGCTTCCATGTTACGTTGGTATTCCATTTGTATGCATATCTCCTGCCATTTTAACCCGCCCATTTGTCTCCAGTTTCTGGCCATAACTATTTTTATTGCCATACAAATGTGAATCCAAAGGATTTTTACTTTTGTATTGCTTTTTGGAAGGTCTAAGTGGAACAGGAACATTTGAGGGGTAATCTCAGTCCGAACGTCAAACATAGAGTCTGCCAGTTCCACTACGATTGATTTCACTGGTTTCAGCTCCTCACAGTCCCACCAGATGTGGGAGAATGTACCCAGCTCCCTACCGCATCTCCAGCAGTCTGGTAGGAATGTGGGTTGAAATCTGTGAAGACGAGTAGGGACCAGGTACCAACGGTATACTAGTTTAAAGTACACTTCCTGTATATTCACCCCATGTATGTATCTTTTTACTGCTTGTAAGCCCAACAGCCAATCCTCCACTGAGGATGAAAAATCAAGTTCTTGCTCCCATTTATACATTGCTGGCGCTTTGTCTATTTGTCTTTGGCTTCTTGCAAATTGATTGTATCTGGAAGCGATTTTTTTTTTATAATGAGATGCTACAAATTGGTCCATTGGGGAGCTTTCCGAGAAATCCTTCCCCATAATGAAGGATTTTATTCTTAAATAGTTAAAAATTTCCTTCGCTGGGAGATTATATTTAGATTGTAGTGTTGGGAATGGCAGCATTTTATTGTTATTTAAAAGTTCCGCTATTCTTTCTACGCCACCGTTTTCCCATTCTTGTATATTTATGTCTTTTATATAGAATTTTAGGATTGTTAATGGGGCGTTTAATGATATATGTTTTGTTCCATATTTATTTTTCAAGTGCTTTACAGTGTAAATCATTGTATTATTCATTGGGTTGCTAGAACTTATATTTTTTAGAAGTTCACTGTCGCACCACCAGAGTGATAAAGGTTCCAAACCGCCAAGATCTGATTTCTCAATGTCTAACCAGTTTGGTCTAGCCGATGTGTAGTTGTCACACTTAATTAGGTGTGCCACCATATTATTCATATATGATTTCTGTATATCTGGGAAACGGATCCCCCCTTCTTTCCAGTCTCTCTGTAGTATTTCCAGTGAGACTCTAGGTCTCCTATCTTGCCAGATATAATTTGGTAGTTGCCTTTGGAGACCGCGTATCGTCTGGTATGTCACCCTCAGCGGGAGATTGCTAAATAGGTATGTCAACTTAGGAAGGAGATAAAAGTTTACTGCTTCGATCCTACCCAACCAAGAGAGTTCCAATCCCTGCCAATTTTTTAAGGTGTTCCTGAAATAGGTGGAAATATCAGTATAGTTGAGTTCTCCAGTTTCTCTATAATCTAGAGAAAATTTTACCCCTAAGTATTTTATATTATTTATTTCCCAGTCGCATTTAAAATCTTTTTTGAGTTTATTTAGACCTGGTCCGCTCAGGCCTTTTAACAGAATCTGTGTTTTCTTTATATTTATTTTATAACCCGAGTGTGTACCAAATTCATTGATAAGCCGAAATACGGCTGGGATAGATCTGGTAGGATCTGCCAAGGTCAGTAGGACATCATCTGCATATAGTGCAATTTTATTCTCGATCTTATTCACCTTTAACCCGCTGATGTCTTCATTCTGTCTGATCGCGGCTGCCAACGGTTCTATGGACAGAATATATAGCAGGGGTGCCAAAGGGCATCCCTGTCGCGTCCCATTTCTAATAGGGAACCAATTTGATTGAAACATATGTCCTGATACTTTTGCCTGCGGATCCTTATATAGCGCCAATGTACTCTCCTTAAAGAAACCCTCGATGCCGAAGGCCCCCAGTACTTCTTCCATGTACTTCCAGTTGACCCGATCAAAGGCCTTCTCGGCATCGAGGGTAACCACCGCAAAGGGAGACAAGCTTTGATCTGCATGGTATAGGACATTCAGTAGTTTCCTAATATTATCAGATGTGCCCCTGCCCTCTACAAATCCACTCTGATCTATATGTACAATATTAGGTATAATTTGTTTTAATCTGTCAGCCAGAATTCTTGAGTATATCTTAATATCTAGATTTATAAGAGAGATTGGTCTGTAGTTTAAGGTAGACGTAGGGTCCTTATCTGACTTAGGGATTGGTATTATAGTGGCCTGGAATAATTCCGTTGGGATGGCTTTATGGTTAGCGAGATCTTCAAATGTTCTTAGTAAATATGGAGAGATTATGCCGCTTAGTTTTTTATAGAAAATTAAAGAAAAGCCATCTGGTCCTGGTGCTTTACCTGCTGTTAAAGCTTTAATAGTATTGCTAATCTCCTGAATGGAAAAAGGAGCATTTAGTTGGCTTAATTTCTCCCTTGATATGGTTGGTAAACTCAATTTCTCCAAAAACTGTTTTGTTTCACCCTCGGATGGCTCGTCAAATTTTATATTATATAAGTTTTTATAATAGTCTTCAAATGCTTTAGCAATTTGAGTTGGAGAGATCATTTTTTTGCTTCCAACAGTTATATAATTTATAGATTGAAGTTTATTTTTGTTTTTTAATTTATTTGAAAGACTTTTCCCTATTTTATTATTTCCGTAGTACCATCTCTGTTTTAGAGTTAACATGGCTTTGTCAATCCTTTCTTGAGTTCTAATTAATATTTTTCCCCTAATCTCTTTAATGCCCTCCAAGATTTTATGGTCTATGGTAAATTTGTGTAAACGTTCTTGTTTTGCCAGCTCGATATAAAGCTCATTAAGCTCTTTTCCTTTCTGTTTTTTTATAGTAGCACCCATTTTTATGAGGCATCCTCTAATATATGATTTAAAGGTACACCATAGCATGGCATTGGAGACGTCCCCTGAGTCGTTACTTTCAAAAAATTCTTTAGATTGAGTACGTAATGCGTCTACACTGATTTCTGATTTTAATAGATTTTCATTAAGTCTCCATTTATCTCTAGATTTATATTCAGGGTTGTTTTTTATGACTAAACTTACAGGGGCATGGTCGGACCATGTTATCGGTCCAATTGACACTTTCTTAACTCGCTCCAGGATTTCAGGTTTTACCAAATAATAATCAATTCTAGTATATGTCTGGTGAACGTGTGAAAAAAACGTGTAATCTCTTGCGTCTGGATTAGACGTTCTCCAGACATCATATAAACAGTTTTTTGCCATAATGGTCTGCATCTTTGATAAGCCTGTTCTTTGCTTACCATCTATATGAGCGGACTTGCTTCTATTCCTGTCTGTTTTATCATCTATAGTGCAGTTAAAATCCCCCCCTATAATTAAGCTACCAGACGACACGCGGTCAATCTTTTGCATCAGATCTCCCAAAAACCTATATGGGGATTGGTTTGGAGCGTAGACGTTTACCAGGGTATACAAAATATCATTAATACGAACAATCACTATAAGGAACCTACCACCCGGGTCGGTCTCCTCGTGTATCAGCTCGTATTTTAATCTATCTGAAAAAAAGATTGCCACCCCTCTTTTCTTGCCCTTTCCCACCAGGTTGGATCTATGAACCACTGGGAATTTTTTATAATTCCATAGTTTAGGCTTTAAGTTAGACCAGTGAGTTTCTTGGACGAAACCAATATCTGTTTTATTATCAGACAGTAATTTATACAGATATCCTCTTTTCTGACCTGAGTTTAAGCCCCTTGCGTTGATAGTTAGTATATTTAATGACATATTACCGCAGCTCACCCCACACCCTCCACCCCTCTATCCTCCCCTCACGTAGTATCCGACACACAGCCTCATTCATACTCCCACCGGTCGGTCCTATAGATTTGGACCCCATAGTGGAACTCCAACTTCCTAATGCCTCATTCAAACCATAATATGAAGTACTCTGGATAGTCTTCATATTTAACCCTGCTGCCGTCGCAGGTCCCTGGACCAGGAAAGTGGGCCTTTTGTTCTTTGTTATGGTCCCTCTAACCTTCATATTGTTCTGCCCTTCTTTTCCCTCTTTCTCTCTTCTTTTATCTGCTTCCTTCCGTCCCTTTCCCTTCTCCTTCCCTTTTTCTACCTTCTCCTTTTCATTTCCCTTTCCCTTTCTTTTTATCAAGTCTATCTCTGAAGGCATAGTTGTATTCTTTCGTTATTATCCTGCACGGGGTCTGTCCCCCCTCTGTTATATATCTTCCCCTTTTCCATCTTTTTTTCTTTTTCTCTTTTTTTTTCCTCTTGTATTTCCTCGAGCAATTCTATCCTCCTGTTTTATCTTCTAATACTCCTTTCCCTGGCTCTTGTCTTGATCTATAATCTCCCTTCCCTTCCTTTTATATAATTGTGAGCTTTTATCCGTTGTGAAACTCGCTCATTCGTCCCTTTCTATATATATACACATCAATCATTCCATTCTATACATAGTCATTTTATAATGTGTCCATAGGTGTAACTTATGCTTTATGCTCATTATCCCTTATATTACTCTATATACAAATCATCATACTTGTGTCAATTGTGAAACTCGTTTCGTTCATTCCTTGCTATTCATATACGTTTCATAGTGTGTTTATAAGTGTAGCTTATACTTTATATTCATATCACTTATATTGCTATATATACAAATCATCATTAACTTGTGTCGATTGTGAGACTCACTTCATTCATTTCTTTCTACACATATACATTTTATGCTGTACCGATAAATGTAACTTATACTTTATGCTATAGGTTAAGTGTGACTTATACTTTATGCTCATATTCCCTTACGTGAGTATCTATACAGATCTGCCTTTGTTACTCTATATGTGCTGTATGACAGTCTATAATTATATAGACTTCTATATTTATATACATTGTATGCCTGAGTGGGTGACTCCTACACCGTGCCAAAAACCTTGTAACACCTTTTCCAGTGAAAAAAAAAAAAAAAAAGGGAGAATTTGATTTGACTAGGGGATGAGTTCCAAACTTATCATCTTCTGTTTTAGTGCCAAGTTGTCTCTGAAAGTATATGGTTTATCCCTGAAGAAGACCATAATTGCCGTCAGAAACAGCCATTTGTATCTTATGTCCTTGTTCCTGAGGATAACCGTTTCTTCAGAAAAGGTTCTTCTTGCTTGTCTTGTCTTCTGGGATAGGTCCTGATAAACTTTTAGATGGCTCCATTCTTCCGTGTCAAGAATCCCGTTCCGTATCTTCTGCATTATTTGGTTTTTCATCCAAAAGCTCGAGAAACAAACCATGACATCTCTTGGATAGGATTTGTCAGTTCCATTAGGTCTAGCCAGCCTGTGGAATCTTTCCAAGGTCTCGGGGCCCAGCGTCTGTCTAGGTAGTATTTTAGAGAATAGACTGATCAAGTGCGAGTATAGTTCTTCTTGTGAGATTGATTCCGGTATACCTCTGACTCTTACGTTGTTTCTCCTGGAACGATCTTCTAAGTCCGTCAGTTTCTTCTCAGTGTCCTGCAATCTCCTTTCTAGCTGTATATTCGATGTTTTAATTTGTTCGTATTCCTCTTGGATTTTTTGTAATATAATTGCCTGGTTAGTAAATTTTTCTGAGAGAGTGGCAATTTCTACTCTGACATCTTTAGAGTTGTTTTCAATATCCGCTTGAATCTTTTTATATAGGTTGTCTAACATTTGAGTTAGCAGTTGTTGTGTCAATCCCTGCGAGTTTTTTGACAGATGTGGTGAGTCGTCCTCTGATATGTTTGATATTTGAAGGGCTGAGAGCTGAGCGTTTTCTAGCGGTAGGGACTTGCGTTGCCTCTCTAGGTCTGTGCTAGGCACTTTAGGTGAATAGAATGTGCCTATTGTTGCCTTCTTTTTGTCCATGTTTTGGACTTTATCTTTATCTTTTTTTGCAGGCATATGTGCTGGACTTCCAATTTAGACTTTATGCTCCGCTGGAATTTGCTACTAATGAGTATTTCCTATGTCGGTTTTAGCAGGTGTACCTTTCCAGGTTGCTATACCGTGTATATCCCTTTAATTTATCTCTTATTAGTCTCTTATTTATCAGAATATACCGGATATATCCCTTTAAGTTCTCTTATTTGTCTCTTGTTTATCAAAATATGGAGTAAGGTAAAAAAAAAAAAAAAAAAAAAAAAAAAAGAAGCAAAAGTCTTTCCTCTCCACTGTAGCACCGATTGGCTGCAGTTAGCTGCCCCTTTAAATTAGCTCTGATTTCTCATATTTTGGGCTCTCTCTTTTTCGGAGCCATATGTAGTGCTAGAGCTCCTAGGTTAAGCTTTATACTCCGCTAAGGATGGCTGTGGAATTTAAATTACTTTGTCACAATTAACCCAAATATCTCCTTTCCTCTTCACTACATCGCCAGACAACTGTCTCTTTAAATTAACTCTTGTTTGTCAGATATGAAATAGAGATCAGTGAATAATGAGAGTATATTTACCCAGTAATCAATCTTCTATTTATAAGCATAAATACCTTCAGACTGTAGATTTATATGCATTTATCAGCCCAAATCGTGCTTGACGTTTTTTTCTTCCTCAATGTATCAGCAGCCCCCAATAGCTCTTGTTTGTCAGATATGGAGTGGGAATCAGTAGCAGGTAAATGCCTCAATGTAACTGCTTTGTAACTTTGTATCCGCTTTGCAGCAGCTGCTCAGCCGGTTAACATACTCGTGGGAATCAAATGGCAAATAATAAATGCCTCAGTGAATCAGCTTTGTAACTTTTGTAGCAGCTTTATATCAGCTGCTCAGCCGCTTGTCATACACGTGGGAGTCGGGAGGAGATATCGGATAAATACCTCCATATATCAGCCTGTATCTCTATATCAGCTTTGTGGCAGCTATTCAGCCGCTTCTCCTACTCGTGCCTCACTGATTGAAGGGTTCAACGCCGTTCCGCCTGGCGTCCTCGCTGCCTCGTTTGGTTCGCCTGCATCATTGCCCCACTTCCTGGTCCATGGAGACGCGCGGTCCTGGCGCTTACGTGCACGCCAACATCACGTACCGCCCGCCCACCATTATAGGTAGCTAGTTTAAACACTTTGAAGGCACCAATCAATGTTGGAGAGATAGAGATAGAATTATTTTAAGGTAAATTACATCTGTTTGAAAGTGAAACCAGTTTTTTTTTTCATGCAGGCTCTGTCAATCATAGCCAGGGGAGGTGTGGCTAGGGCTGCATAACCAGAAACAAAGTGATTTAACTCCTAAATGACAGTGAATTGAGCAGTGAAATTGCAGGGGAATGATCTATACACTAAAACTGCTTTATTTAGCAAAAGTAATTTAGGTGACTATAGTGTTCCTTTAATTTTTCATTTAGGCCCATGGGTGCTATGGTGTTGAGTTCTCAAATCCAGAATGTCTCTCTTTGCAATAGTAAAGAAGAACGGTCCCCTCCTCATCTGGATATAGGAACATGGTCGATTGCAATACACTTGAGTGATGTCAGTGGGTGTTTTTGCTCAAGGAAGAGGCGTGCCACTGATTTATCCGTGTTGCCATCTCTAACCGCCTTGCGGATACTGGAACAATGTCCCCTTATTCTCTCACACAACTGTGTGCCTGTCTTCCTGATGTAGTTTAACCCACACGGACATGCATGTTTATAGACAACATGATCGGTTTTGCAAGAAATACGATGTTTGATAAGATATTTCTTCTGGGTATGTGGGTGAACAAAGGACTTAGTAGGGATAAGGTGCCCACATGTCACGCACCCAAGGCACCGAAAACATCCAGGGTTGAGGAATTTACTTTGAGCCCGCAAATAGCTCTGTTCCGGGTCAGTGCGGACTAACAAGTCTTGCAGATTTCTCTCCCTTTTATAGCACATCATCGGATTTTGGGAAAATATTGTTGGCAAAGTTGGGTCTCCCGTGAGGATGTTACAGTTTGCTTTCACGTCTTTTGACAATTTGGTGCTAGCTGAATTGAATTTCATAGGAAAGGTCAGTCTCGGTGTCTTTGGTTGGTGCTGTGTACTAGGACTTTCTTCCATTGATAATCGTGCTTTCTGTAAAGCTGCATTGAGTATATGCTGGTTGTATCCCCTCATAAGGAACTTATTGTACATAGTTCTCACTTGATTTTCAATGTGTTCATTAAGGGAATTATTTAGAAATACTTGTAAGAACTGAGTATACGGTAAGGATTTTTTGCCATGTTCCAGATGTGCACTCGTAAAATGGAGTATGGTGTTCCTGTCCGTGGGTTTTGAGTAAAGTTGATGCTCAATTTTGTCATCCTTAATAAAAATCTCCAGATCTAGATATTGAACAATTGTTTCATCGATATTGGCTGTAACTTTAATTGGGCTTGGTAGGCTGTTGATGTTCTGTACAAATAGTTTGGCATCCATTACAGAGCCCTTCCAGAGGATCAAGATATCATCGATAAAACGAACGTATTGTACGATCTGTTCTGTATATGGATGTAGAATGTGTTGTTCCTTGAATACATGCATATATGCATTTGCATACATGGGCGCCATGGCAGCGCCTATCGATGTTCCTGATCGTTGCATATACCACAGGGTCTCAAATCTAAAGTAGTTAAATTGTAGAGTGAGATACGTCCATAGAAGTCACCGTTAAGTGATTTGTGTACACGTTACCATGGTGACGGGCACAATGTAGTTTGGCATCAGAGGGGGAGGAGCCTGATGGCACGCATGCGTATTGGGGAACAGGACACGCTAGTGCACAGGTGAAGGTGGTTAGGTAAGTTAGTCGTTCTTATTTAAGTTCAATGTTTTATGCAATGTATTTTTTTTTTTTTTGGTTTTCAAAATTATTTTTATTAAGTATATGCGTGTAATACAATACAAACAAAAAGGTAAAAACAGAAAGATACATTTGGTATGTCAATTCGAAGATGCAAAGTTGTTTTACAAGTTGTATCAAAAGGTGTATAGGCGTTTAACAAGTCATATCAAAAAATGCTTACATATAAACAGAGGACTGTACAAAGAATTACTCAGAATTGATACTGTCAGGTTGTGTTTACATTGAAGAGGGTATGTACATGGTTAATGTGTATTAGTTATGAGATAGTCGTTAGTTTACCGGTTTTTAAATGCTAAAACGAGCAGTCGTAGAGTTACTTGATATTTAAGAAGATAAGTTGTGCATACCAGATTGGGGTTAAAACATAATGGTTATAAGAATCGTGCCTGACAATATGCTATAGTCATTGGGTTTTCTTAGAATGTCCCTAATCAAGGAATGATTCCTTCAGCTAGGAATGTTTTCCATTTTACCCATATTTGCGTATGTATTGTCATGTTTTTGGAGTAGGCAGAGGAAATTTCCTCCATCTGTCTAGTATTTTCTACCTTTTGGATCCATTCTCTGATGGTTGGTGCCTCGGCCTGTTTCCAGTGGATAGGGATTATGAGGTTTGCTGCTATCAACAGATGTGTAAGTAGAGCAAGGTTTGGTTTCCTTTTGACGTTCGGAGGGGGCAGAAGGAATAACATGTATTCTGGGGCATAAGGATAGTGTATGTCCGTTATAATTTGTGTTAGTGAGTGAATGCGCTTCCAAAATTTAGAGATAATGGAGCAAGACCACCACATGTGCGATGAGTGAGCTTTGGGAAGCGTACAACGCCAGCAGTTGTCTTTGAGGTCCTTATGTATTTGGCTAAGTTTGGTCGGAGTATAGTGCCAACGGGACAGTCTTTTATAGTTGCTTTCTTGTGTAGTTAGGTTCGAGGATGTAGTGTGTGTTCTGTTGATGATCTGTTGCCATTGTGCTGAGGAGAGTGAAATTGGCAATTCTGCAGACCATTTGTCTATGAAGGTAGGAAGTGTCTTAGATTGATTTGACTGGAGAAGTTTATACATTGTTGACAAGGTTTTTTTTGTTAGGGAGTGAGTTGTACATAATCGTTCATATGGCGTGGGATTTCTCGCTCCTCTGGGGAGTAGTGAGAGGTGTCTAACAAAGTGGCAGATTTGGTTGTGAAACAGGTGGTGGGTGTATTTTATGTCCTGAGGAAAGTTCACAATTGTGGACTGAAACATCAACCATTTGACAAGTTGGATTAAAAGTCTTTATTTTTGATAAATAAATTTTTGACAATAAATCCTCCCCCAATAATGAGACGACACTTCACTTTGAGGGTTAAGCAGGAACTCAGGTCTGGAACACCCAGCCTGGTTTTTATTACAGTTGTGCACATACAGGACACACCCAGGGGGAGGCATAAAACAACCAATCAAGCAACAGTACAACCCACACATCCCCTCCCCTCAGATAAGCAATTAACATAATTATTACATACAGTAAAAATACAGTTTCCACACATACTCTGTAACTTTAAAACCATACATCACATTCACACAAAAATACATATCCACAATCAATCCATTCAGGGGAACAACATATTCATTGGCATGAATCAGACCAGGGGTTCAAAAGTTACTAAAAGTATCTGTGGCGAAACCAACTTCGCCACTGTGGGCTGGAGAAGCCTGGCTGCTAGCCTCCTGCCCTGCGACTATGGCCCCTGGACATATTGCACTTTAAAGACTATATTTGGGCATGTATAATTTATATTGCTGCTACTGGCCCTTTAAAATCAGCGGTGGACATTTTGGGACTACTGTCCCTTTAAGACTGTGAAGCATATCCTATTGTACTGCCTGTATATTGTATATGTATTTATGTATGCAGTTAACCTGGGTTATATATATATATGCAGCCTTCATCTGATTGTTCGGTAGAATCACTCCATTCATTGTATTGAGGAAACTACCGAACAACCAGACCACCCAGGATTAAGTGTGCCTCCAATTACCGTTTGCAACAATGTTGCAAACGGGTAATTGGCAATCATGTAATGTGTTCTGTGTCCTCTGGGTGGCCGCCATTCAGGAAACAACCACGTGGCGGCGGCCATCTTTAACTACCGAACAGCGGTGTTTTGCCGTCGAGTGTCTGGAACTAAAATCGGACACTTGACTAGGCAAACACCGCTGAGACCTCCATACTTCCAGAAATTCGTATGGAAACTACCGAATGACCCGCCGTTCGGTAGAAAGAACCCCATAAACAAGGGAATTCATTCAAACCCTCTCCAGGCTCTATAACACAGGCAATTCGCCTGTTTTCATTCCCTTGTTTGTGACCGACCGCAGGGCCAAAATGCATGGAACTGTTTTCGGATACTTTACCCATGCGGTCGGTCAAATCTTTGGAGTCCCATAACTCCTGAACCATTTATCCGAATGGGCTGATTCTTGCATATGTTGTCCCCCTGTCACAATCACCCCAACTTTGCAACACAATCCTGCAACAGTAACCCTGTAATACACACCCCTCAAACTGGTCAACCTCACCTCCTCTCACACTGCCACACATCCTACAAAACTCATGCTTCCTCATCTTGTTACACTCTCCAGCCCTCATCCTGCCACAATCATCCGTTCATTGTGTGTATCATTATCTTCCATGCTGAATTATAATAGCAGACTGATTTAGGTCACTGAGTGGCAATGAACTCATGTGTCATGTGTTTTGCTTTCTACTGGTTTTCTTATGTGGCTTTTCAGTAATACTGTATGTGCCAATCTTAAATCATTTAAGCAGCTACATGATACTATGTCTGTTTTAGCTTCTGTGACATTTTTAAATGGTCTCACGTTCTATGAATGTTCAATAAAAACATATTTGCAGTATTTTCGGTTTTAGGCAATTGTTCATAAAAAAAAAAGGCTGACCTCATTGGAGTGGTATATCATGTATGTTGTGATGTGACAGGATATACTGAATCACTAAACCAGTATAGAGCTTTGCTAATTCTTTTGTTTCACTTCCTTCAGTTCCTCCTAACTCTTGTAGATGTAGATACCATTTCCATTTCATAAATGTTTGGCTCTGTGCCACTGCTTTCAAATATCAAACTTAGCTTTAAATCAATAAATATACATTTCTATAAACTTTTCTGTTTTCCATGATAGGTTCCAAATGTTGCAACAGCAAACATCCTACTCAAGGCACTATATTTGGAGTTTTATGTCATATAGGGGAGTCAGGGAATGAAGACAGTTTCTAATGTAATACCGTCAGTAATAAGTCAACAAAGGAATTGGTGCTAGCTGTATGTGTCTGATACATTCCAATCTTTTTATCGGAAGATTGGAATGAACATGTGATCCCAGTAACATATCATGACCATTACTCACAATGTCAAATATACACGACTTTGGATGGTGCAGTATATTTATAATTGTTGCCATCTTATAAGTATTAATGTTGCAAATACTAACAATACTAGAAAAAAACTGAGGAATGGGAAAACCAGCTGCATCTTCTCTCTAACAGCTACACCCATTTACAGCTGGTTGAGTCTTTGGACTAATGTGGTGTGCTGGGATTTGACATCCTCCAGTATGACCACAGGATATAGGAATACAGGTAACACAAAAGATCTGATCACAGGGTTATGAAATTGACCCAATGAAGAAGTAAGCATATGAAACTCGATGCTAAGACATTGAACAGATTAAGAGACGTGTTATATAAATTAGTCTGACCAGGAGATTAAAGAGAGTTGTAAAAAGTAGACTTGAGATTTATTTTGGACTGAACTGCGATTTGGCCAAATTCGGAAGAATTTATGAAACACTATGTGGCATTTTCTCGGGTGAATCGACGTGTGACTCAAGACGTTTTCACTTCGTTTTTTTTATTCTGAGTGCCATTCCTGTTTTTTCTTTTTGCATTTATTTATTTATTTTTGGTTGGGAGTAATAGGAAGTTCAGTTTTCCATGATGGGCAAGAGGAATTATGTGGACTGGATGTTTTGTGCAAACAAGAGGTGGCAAAAAAAAAAAAGATGATTGATGGATAGGGGGCAGCCAGTAAATGTTTATTCTATTATAAATAAACTGTGACGGTAGTCACCATCACTAGGGACGAAAGACAGACTTTATGTAGGTCTCCAGATTACCCTTTATCTTTTAGTCACCCTGTGCCCATTATAGCTGTAGGGTGTGTATAATGTATTTGTTTGTTGTTAGTTATATTCTTCCCCATTCTGTAGTGTGACAAACGTGCCTTCCAATGAACGTTTGCCATAAACTCCTGGAGGAGTGTAGAAGCTGACCTCCTGCCCACCGACTATGGTCCAGGTCTGAGACAGCGTTCATTTATCCAGATATTGTCCTTATCTGGATAAATGTATTTATTTAATCTAAATGTATTTAAAGGGAAACTCCAGTGCCAGGAAAACAATCTGTTTTCCTGGCCCTGGAGGGTCTCTCTCCCTCCCACCCACCAATCCCCAGTTACTGAAGGGGTGAAAACCCCTTCAGTCACTTACCTGAGGCAGCGGTGATGTCCCTCGCTGCTGTCTCCTCCTCCGCACAGCTCCTCCTACTGGCTCCGTCGGCTGGCGGGCGAGACTTATCCCGCCCACCGGCCGAGTAGACCTAATGTGCATGCACGGCAATTCCGAGCATGCGCATTAGGTCTCCCCATAGGAAAGCATTGAAAACGAATTTCAATGCTTTCCTATGGGGATTTGAGCGACGCTGGAGGCCCTCACACAGCGTGAGGACGTCCAGCGACGCTCTAGCACAGGTTTCCTGTGCTATGGACCAGGAAGAGACCTCTAGTGGCTGTCTAGTAGACAGCCACTAGAGGTGGAGTTAACCCTGCAAGGGAGTTAACCCTGCAAACTGCAATAATTACACTTACACTTACAGGGTTAGGAGTAGTGGGAGTTGGCACCCAGACCACTCCAATGAGCAGAAGTGGTCTGGGTGCCTACAGTGTCCCTTTAAATTAATGCATAACTTAGTGAATAGCGTCAAAGAAGGGAAAGGAAAAAAAGAGAATGGGAACATATATAAGGCATGAGGGAAGAATGAAGAATACAAATAGGCATAAACATTAAAGGGGGCACTATAAGCACCAACACAACACATAGCTTAATGAAGCAGTTTTGATGTACAGATCATGTTCCTACAGTCTCACTGCTCAATTTCCTGCCATTTAGGAGTTAAATAACTTTTGTTTATGTCCATGCAGCCCTAGCCACATCGCCCATGGCTGAGTTACGCAGCCCGCATGAAAAAATTGTTTATTTTTCAATCAGATGTTAACTTGCTTTAGAAGTTCCAGAACTCAGGAGGTTCCTGTAGGGCTTAGCAGGCTATTAACAGAGCAGGAGATAAGAAATTCTAAATTAAACAGACTGTACAATAAATAAATTATAAACATGAGGTCTCTCTTTGCAAGATGTGTTTGGGAATGCTGTGCAAGGTACATGCAGGGAGGTGTGACTAAGGGTGTAAACAATGTGGTTTAACTCCTTATCATAGGCGTGCGCACAGGGTGTGCAGGGTGTGCCTGGGCACACCCTAATCCCCGCGGCACGCGCTATGGAGTGAGACCGGCAGGGGAGATCTCAGGATCCCTCCTGTCAGCTCATGCAGAGCCGGCGCTATCCAAACGCCGGCTCTGCTCTCAGCCTCCCTCCCCACCGACCCACAGGCAGTGAGGGAGGCAGGAGAGGACAGGCGGAGCTCTTGCCAGCAGCTCCGCCGGGTTCCTCTCGCGAGATCTGAGCGTTGCCGCAGCAACGCTCAGATCTCGCGAGAGTGAACTCTAGCCCCGCGGGCTAGAGTTCACTCACCACTGGACCACCAGGGAAGGATGGCAGAACAAGGATCCCCTCTCCCAGGCATAAGGTAACAAGGGAGGGGGGATATTAACTGATCTGCCCCCACCTCCACTGGACCACCAGGGAATGTAGCAAGGAACAAGAATCCCCCCTCCCCACATAAAGTAAGAAGGGAGGGGGGATATTGAGTAATGTAACCCCATCTCCACCCCCCACAATCACCCATACTGCACCCACACACATACAGCACCCACACACATACAGCACCCACACACATACAGCACCTACACACATACAGCACCCACACACATACACAGCACCTACACACATACAGCACCCACACACATACAGCACCTACAGACATACAGCACCCACACACATACACAGCACCTACACACATACAGCACCTACAGACATAAAGCACCTACAAACATACAGCACCCACAGACATACAGCACCCACAAACATACAGCACCCACAGACATACAGCACCCACAGACATACAGCACCCACAGATATACAGCACCCACACACATACACAGCACCCACACACATACAGCACCCACAGACATACACAGCACCCACACACATACAGCACCCACAGACATACACAGCACCCACACACATACAGCACCCACAGACATACACAGCACCTACACCCATACAGCACCCACACACATACAGCACCCACACACATACAGCACCCACAGACATACACAGCATCTACACACATTCAGCACCCACAGACATACACAGCACCCACATACATACACAGCACCCACACACATACACAGCACCCACACACATACAGCACCCACACACATACACAGCACCTACACACATACAGCACCCACACATACACAGCACCTACACACATACACAGAACCCACACGCATACACAGCACCCACACGCATACACAGCACCAACACACATACAGCACCCACAGCACCCACACACATACAGCACCCACATACATACACAGCACCCACACACATACAGCACCTACAGACATACACAGCACCTACACACATACAGCACCCTCACAAAAACACACAGCACCCTTACACACATTACACAAACAGCACCCTAACACACAGCACACAAACAGTACCCTCACAAACACAAACAGGACCCTAACAAACACACACAGCACACTACCAGTACCCTCACACACAGTACATTAACAGCACCCTCACAAGTGCACACACACACACACAAACAGCACCCTCACACACAGTACATTAACAGCACCCTCACAAGCGCGCACACACAAACACCCTCACCCACATAGTACACTACCAGCACCCTCACACACACATAACACTAACAGCACACACACACAGCAGTGTATGTGTGTGTGTGTGTATATGTATATATACACATATATATATATATACATACATATATATACGCGGCGTGTGCTTGTGCTTTAGGGTGCACACCCTAATGCAATAGGCTGCGCACGCCTATGCTCCTTATTGACATAGAATTGAGCAGTGAGACTACAAGGGCATGATCTATATACAATTTTTTTTTAACTATTTATTAAGCTAAACATGTTTTGGAGATTGTGTCCTTTTAACAGGGTTATTTACTAAAGTGAGAATTCAAAGTGAATTTCAAATGTTTGCTTAGTATAGCTGACTACGAGATTTTTTCTGATTCAGTTATTATTACCTTAAATTTGAAATTGACTTTGAATTCACTTAGGATTATCACTTGAATAACCCTGAAAGAGTAAGCATAATTCGAAAAGGAACGGAGAAAGAAGACTTTTGTGCAAAAAGGAGGTAGAAACAAGGAAAGAGACATGAGGATGAGAAAAGAGGGAGGATATGGGCAAATGGACAGATGGGGAAGAAACAGCAAATATGAAAATGGCAAAAATAAAGGTTATTTACATGATTTTATTTTTTAAACTTTTTGCACAAACCTGGACTGTCAACACAAACCTAGACTGTCCCTTTAACCCCTTAAGGACACATGACATGTGTGACATGTCATGATTCCCTTTTATTCCAGAAGTTTGGTTCTTAAGGGTTTAAAAAGTGACACTATAGGCATGCAGACCACGTCGTCTCAATGAACTGGTCTGGTTGACATGTCCCTCTCAATTTAACCCTGCAATGTAAAAAAATGCTATTCTGCAGGAACAACAATGTTTACATTGCAGGGTTTAACCCATTAAGGACTGGACTGTTTTTGCGATGTTGTGCATTTGCGACCAGGCCTGTTTTTACACGTTTGTGGTGTTTGTGTTGTAATTAGGCATGTGCATGGGGAAAATTTTCGGTTCGGCATTCCGAAATTCGGAATTTTCGCAATTCGGGACTTCGGCAATTCGCAACTTCAACACTTCGGAACTTCGGCAACTTCGGAACTTCGGCACTTCAGCACTTCGGAACTTCGGCACTTCAGCACTTCGGAACTTCGGCAACTTCGGAAACTTCGGAAATTCAGAATTTCAGAACTTCGGGACTTCTATTGCAGCCGCTTAGTAGATAACTCCCTAATTCCCACGGTATTAGGGAGTTATCTACCAAAAGGCTGAAAGACCTAAATTGGTCTTTGAGACAAATTTACTAATACTAAGTAAAAATTACTTAGTATTAGTAAATTTTGCCCCTACTCGCTATACCGCGAGTAGGGGCATGAATAGTAAACAGTGAGCAGCCTGTGGCTGCTCACTGTTTTAAAAAAAAAATTAAAAAACCTGAGCGGTGGGTGGGGGCCCTACAGTAAAATAAGGGGGGGACCTAATGTCCTCCACCCTGGCCCCCACCCCTGAGCAGCGGGTGGGGGCCCTAAATACTAAAAAGGGGGGGCACCTAAGGTCCTCACTCCTGGCCCCCACCCCTGAGCGGTGGGTGGGGGCCCTAAATACTAATAAAGGAGGGGGACCTATTGTCCTCCCCCCTGGTCCCCACCCCTGAGCAGTGGGTGGGGGCCCTAAATACTAATAAAGGGGGGGACCTAATGTCCTCCCCCCTGGACCCCACGGCTGAGTGGCGGGTGGGGGCCCTAAATACCAATAGGGAGGACCTATTGTCCTCCCCCCAGGCCCCCACCCCTGAGCGGCGGGTGGGGGCCCTAAAAAAATGTGTGTCCCCCCAGGTGACTAGGGGTCCCCAAACCCCTAGTCACCCCCTCCCCCCCAAAAAAATGATCCCTCTACCTACCCGCCTCACCCTAAAAATTAAAAGGGGGGGCATAATTTACTAATACTAAGTCATCTTTACTTAGTATTAGTAAATGTGTCTGAAAGACCAATTTAGGTCTTTCAGCCTTTTTGTAGATAGCTCCCTAATACCGTGGGAATTAGGGAGTTATCTACTTATTCATTCCTGTCATACATTGACTGGCCAAGTAACTTAAATTTTATATGAATGTATGTTACTTGGTTGTTGTAAGTGTTGCAAATGCTTACAGGTGAATCCTGGCTATGTTTGTATACTTTTTATTTAAAATTGCATGCAATGTAACATTCTTCTTCTTTCACTGGGTAAGTATATTAGTACTTAGGCAATAGTGTGCTTCGGAACTTCGGCAACTTCGGAACTTGGACACTTCGGAAATTTGCTAATTTCGGAACTTCGGGACCTCGGCAATTCGGCACTTCGGCAATTCGGGACTTCGGCAATTCGGAAGTACCCGAATGTCCGAATTGTCCGAAATTCGTCCCAATTCCTATTCGGACCGAAACAAATTGCACATGTCTAGTTGTAATTTAGCTGTCATTTTCCACTCTCACATTTACTGTTCCTATACAAATTATTAATAGTTTTTTTCAGGACAAAAAAGGCTTTCATTACATACCATTATTTATATAATCTCATGTAATTTAATTGTTAAAAAAATAAAAAGATATGATGAAAAATTGAAAAAAAATGTTTTTTTACTTTTACTTGAAAAATCTTTTACTCATCTACAAAAACGAATAAAAAAACTGCTAAATAGATTCAAAATTTTGTTCTGGGGCGGAGCTAAGCGAGAGAACAGAGCGGTCGCATGCTGGATGCGCTCCATAAGAAAACAGCAATATTTGCCCTTTATCGGGGACCCAGACCCCAAATCAACCGACCCAAAGCTCCCTGACCAAGATGGGTAGGAAAACAAAGAAGCAGAAGCCGGACCGACCCAATCCCGGGACCACTATAGGCGAGCTATTCTGCCGATCCCAGGGCGCGTGCGGTCCCAAAATACCCATATTTGTAATATGCAGTACATATACCTTTAAATATATCTTTGGATATCAATTGTATCTCTAAAAGATATAATAATTTTTCTACCATATTTAATTTTTTTATACTAATTTTTACATTTATTTACAGATAATACTATATTGTATGTAATAATGAATATATAGATACATATCATCTCAAATATGCCCAATGTCCAATCTATTCTGTTATTGTATGAACTCTGTTATATATAAGGTCCTTTTGCTGGATAAATAGAACCTATACTGGTCCCATGTCTTTATGCAACGTTATTGCAGCTATTCAAGCTATCATTTTCAAAAGAAATATTTTTTTCGATGTATTCGTCAAACCGGAAGTGACGTCATGCGGAAGTAACATGCGTTCCACAGTGGAACGCACGCCAACACCGGCGGTCATTTGGAGAATTATCAGACGGATATTTAAGAAGACTCCCACTCCTACCACGGCTACACATCCCTGAGGAAGTCCAGAAAAGGACGAAACGCGTTGGAATTGTTTTATTTTCGTTTTTAATCCGAACTTTTGTTTGTAATTTGATTGGTGCTGCTACTGCTGTTCCTGATCTTGTATCCTGTACCCTGATTGGTCCAGTTGCTGTTTACCTATACCACCCAGTGTGGAGACATGCTGTTTTTACTTTGATACACTGTAAGTGCAATATATACAAATACATTTGTTATTTTTATACAATCTGCACTATCTATTTTCTCTTCTCTGTTTGGAGTATATTAGAAGATTTGCCATCATCCTCTATTGAATTTCATCGCTGGAGGTTTTTCATATCATCCAGTTCCCCAAATACAGAGGGAGACATGCCTGAATCCATCTTACTTTTGTGAGTTTTCTACCACACATACCGCTCAGTGGTCTCTAACAATATTACCCTATGTGCTGTCTATATATATTTTTGCAGATACCATTTTGAGTTTTTACACTTCTACATATCCTCAGCTGGTATTATATTTATTTACATATTATCACTTTTGGTGATTCACATTACTTTTTGTATCTTTCATATTATTTTGTACCTTTGGTTTTTTCTCTTTTTCTGGTCCCAAAATAGCCGCTGAAAGTGATGGCTACTCAGACTCCTCGGAGGATTTTTACCCGGAGGAGAGAGCTGTCAGCCCACTACCTGGGAAACCTCCTCAGCCGCGAACAAACCCGGATGATGGGGGGCCGGTGACGGCGGCACTGCTAAAAACCATGCTGGGGGACTTGCAGAAGACGCTGCAGGCAGACGTGGCCCAACTGAGAGCAGATCTCACGGGCCTGGTAGGCCGCATTGAAGCGACAGAAACAACTTCCTCACGACACACGCAGGAACTCACGGAGCTCAGACAAGAAATAAAAACGCTCAAAATACATCAAGCCAAAATGGAGCACCGCTTCGCGGCAATAGAGGATTACTGACGCCGCAACAATATAAAGATCCGCGGTGTGGCGGAGGATGTCCCCACGGAGGAGATACCGCACTTCCTGAGAAGGCTTGTGGGTGCCTTACTAACAGCTAAACAGGCCAAACACAACAACATTGAAGCGGCCTTCCGGTCCCCTAAACCCCGGAGAGCGCCGGCCAAAGCCCCCAGAGACCTGGTGGTGCGATTCAAGACCTCAGCGGACAAAATGGCGATCCTCACAGCCCTAAAGGGGGAAGCCATATACAAATTTGAAAACATGGACTTATCCTTCTACATGGACCTATCAGGGGACACCCTACAATGGCGCAGGTCCCTACAGCCGCTCACCACACAGCTCAGGGCTCACCAAATTAAATACCGTTGGCGCCCTCAACATATATTGCAGGTACTACACAACGATACGGTCCACACCATATCAGACCTCCAAGGAGCGCCCGCCCTGCTCCGCACATTGGGCCTGCCACCAGGTTACCCACGGGCAGCTGACCTACCGGGGCAAACAGCAGCAACAAGGAGCTGGGATCCGGCGAAGATCATCCCCTTCATCCCTCGGGAGAGAGGCAGCGCAACCGGTACAGCTACAGCCACCTAAGACCCCAGACACTAGGCAACCAGAATCCGAAGATCAGAGCCTGCTGGAGGTGCCACCAGCAATGCTATAGATAGCCAGCCAGCCAGCTCCAGGGGACAATTTGCTCAATCTTTTGCGGTGAACCTAAACTGCACAGTTCTGAGACTGTTATATTATATTTTATTTTCATGTTTAGACTAAAATTTTTATTTTAATGGTTCAGCTTAACTCTTTGCTGCAAGTAATGTTGGCTACCCGCATATGGGGTCCCACTCACCTAGCTGGCACTAACTCATCTCTGCCCTGACTCTGCCGACAGCTAGGGGGCTGACTGTTCACTTACTATAGCGACCATATATGCAAGTGCCATGTGAAGCAGACATAAAGCGAGAGGCCACACAAAGCGGGACCTTAGTTGGCCCACACTTCTACGTTTTATATGTTTACCCTCCCACTCCCGTGTGAGGACCACGACCTCACCCACACAGAGCACAAACTCAGATCACCACGATTGCTAGACGCACCGTCATTATCACACTAGGCATTGCACACAGTTGCCAACCTTCTTAGCGACCGTTATTAAACAAGCTGATATACTCAGGTGTGGCACTCATAGAAACATGTTCATCATATACGCGAAAAATAACGTCACTGCAAACTCAGACGCGAAACTAAGACTATATAGCCACGGCCTGTACAGCAAGTACCTAGCATGACCGTTAGCCTAGACTATTGGGCGCAACTTACCGGTGACTCAAATAATGCTGTCACTCATATACTTTCTAGGTGTACGATCGTACCTTCTAGGTATAACTGTTTTGTCTTTTGTTTTGTTCTTTTTGTTTTCAAAAAAAAAAAAGTGCTATGTCTTTAATGCCATATGTTTCAGAGTGTTTGCGAAATCGATGGTACCAGCTATTGTGGCAGTACATAATCGCCTGTTAATCTTATGCACAAACAAAAATAAAGAATTAAAAAAAAAAAAAAAAAAAATTTGTTCTGAGTTTTAAAATACCAAGTGTTTACATGCTGTTTTGCTTTTTTTTTTTTTTTTTTGCAAGTTATAGGGCTATAGGAACAAGTAGGATATTGCGGTTTCAAAACATACATTTTTTCAAATTTATCAATAGTGACATTGTAACACTATTATCTGTCAAAAATATCTGAAGAACACCCCACCTGTACATTTTTTTTTTTTAAAGTAGACAACCCAGGGTATTTAATATGGGGTATGTCCAGTCTTTTTTAGTAGCCACCTAGTCGCAAACACTGGCCAAAGTTAGCGTTCATATTTGTTTGTGTGTGAAAAAAGTAAAAAACTAAATTGAATGCTAATTTTGGCCAGTGTTTGTTACTAAGTGGCTACTAAAAAAGACTGGACATACCCCATTTGCAATACCTTGGGTTGTCTTCTTTTGCAAATGGTATGCCATCATGGGGGTAATTCTCATTCCTGGGCTACCATACGCTCTCAAAGGCAACGTAACCAACCTGGCCATTTTCAATGTAAAAATATTTGACCCATATATTTGACCCTGTAAAGTTCAAAAACGCTATAAAATCTGTACATGGGGGGTACTGTTATACTCGGGAGACTTTGCTGAACACAAATATTAGTGTTTAAAAACAGGAAAACTTATCACAACAATTATATCATGAGTAAAAGTGCTGTGTGTGAAAAATTCGAAAAAAAAGTCACTTTCACTGACAATATCATTGCTGTGATAGGTTTTACTGTTTTGAATCACTAATATTTGTGTTCAGCAAAGTCTCACGAGTAAAACGGTACCCCCCATGTACAGTTTTTAGGGTGTCATAGAAAGTTACAGGGTAAATTACAATGCTAGCAAATTAAATTCTCTGGAATTTCGGCCTGGGTTGGCAGGCAGGTCTCTCAAATTGCAATTAATAAAATTGCTTAATTATGTAAAAATATTACATAAATACGCACGTAGAATTTAAATATATATGCATATTTATATATTTGAAGTCTACGTGTATATTTATATAATTATTTATGTAATTTTGTATATGGACAAATGAATATTTCATATTATTTTTATTTATTTATATATACAATTTAATTCTAAGTGCATTTTGATATAAATATATATATATTTTTTAATATCAAAATACAGTTAGAATAAAATTTTATAGATATAATTTGTTTTTAATTTTTTATTATTATTTGTAAAAAATTTAATTTAATTTACTTATTATTTGTATTTTAGAATAATAATGCCACTAGGCATTGGATAAACCTGTTTGCCTGCGTCCTGTCTGCTAACTATGGCCCCTGGGAGATTTGGCCCTTTAAATACAGTATTTGGGCATATTGTATTTTATTATGCTGCTGCTGGCCCTTTAAGAACCATCTGGGGACATACTGTGGAGTTACTGGGTGGCCACCATTTCATGTATCAGAGGCACATGGTGAGAACAATGGATGAAGCACATGGTGAGAACAATGGATGGCGGCCATTTTAACTCACAGACACTGTTTGGACTTTTCTACACGGTGCCATCTCGCTGGTATTTGGTGCACAAAGACATCGTGCAGTAGTTTTAAATTATACAACAGGGGACACATTATACAGTAATTATTTTTCATATAGCCTGTATATGTTCTGCGGAATCTGCATTGAACTGTATCTTCCAAACTACTGAACGGATATGGGTGAATTTTGGATATGTGGTTCACCCAGACCCCCCGGTTCCGAGGACATACTTTATAGGGTTATTGCATGTTTTGAGGTCCCTGTGATATGTTTTATAATACTGTATTTCTCTGCCTGTGGTAATTATATTAACCATTGTGTTCAGTAATCATATCACAGGCAGAGGGGAGGATTTTGTGTGGGAGTGTCTGTGTGTATTGTACGGATTGATTGGTTGTATTTCAAAACCCTGTGGGCAGTACTATGTTTGTGTATTGTGAATAAAAGAGGCTGTATGTGCCAGTACAGTCAGTTCTGCTTGACCTAAAAACGAAGTGTCGTCTCGTTATTGGGGGAATTGGATTGTATGCTGATTGCCAGGAGTGTAAGCTGATTGTATGCTATTTCTGTTCAGCGGTTTACAGCATTCACATGCTTGAGAGCATTCGTATGCTTCTCCGGTTCAGTGGTTGTGGTGTCTGCTGCAGTGCTTGGAGTCCTCAGGAAGCGCTAGGAGCATCCTTCAATGGAGGTACCCAGTCGGGGTGCCCGTCGATCCGTTACATACACAATATATATATATAGTTATTATATATATATATAGACACACACGTGTGTAATTTAATTATAAGTGTATTTCTACATTTATATATACATATTAATATAAAAAATACACTTAGTATGACATTATATATGATATATAGATATATATTATATATAAATATATATATATATGTATATATGTCTATATATCATATATATATTGTGACAGAGTCGATGGGAGGGTAATAGAAGGAAGGTATCTAGGACCCAGAATCCTCCATAGTCTATACTCATTCACCTGCCCAATTAGCAACTGCTGAGGCTTTAATTAGCAGGTCTCAGAGCAGAAAGGAGAGAGATACAATCTGACCTGCAGAGATAGCAGGTCTGTGCAGAGCAGCACCAAACAAAGTGCTAAAGGTTGGTGAAACCAATGTTTATTTTTGTTGGTTTGTGTAGTTTATTACCCTGGTTAGTAAGGGACATTACTTTAGGTTTAGTTAGTGCTCAAATTTGAGCTAGGATTTTGTTTGTAGATTTTCCTTTCTGTTGTGCTGCAGTTTTTGAACAAACTGATTGCTGTATGGATTTTGTGCACGCTCTAAATAAACCACACCATTTTTGCACAAGAGACTGTTGTTCTATGCCTGTTACCCTAGAGGACTGTGTTGCTTTGCCCATAAAGGTCACTATTTTTATTTTTAACATTTACATTATTTTTTTTTATGATTTTACACTAGCAGGGAGACACTAGGACACCTACTGTGACCATGTGATCACTCTGTTAAGTGATCACATGGCCACAGGGGTCCTAATCCGCCGCAGGGAGACTGCCTGGGCTTCAGGCAGTCTCCCCACAGCGGGACCAACGGCGATCGCCGACGGGGGAACAACGGCGATCGGTAAGTACATTGGACCATTAGGGCCATCATCGGTCGGCAACGCAAAAATGCCGATGACGGTCCTGAACCGTCCTATGTCGTTAAGGGGTTAAATACCCCTAAGGGCTGTCACCAGTGGCGTACTAGGGGGTGGCGGAGGGGGCGGTCCGCCCCGGGTGCCACTGGGTAGGGGGTGCCATGACCCTGGTCTGTCGGGCTGGAGGGGGCTGTGTGGGCTGTGGCCGCACAGTGCCCCACGGTAGATAGGGTGCCGTGCGGCCAGAACAGCTCACACATGCTAAGAGCAGCTGAACTGGCCGCATGGAGGTAGATTGGGGGCGGTGCTAATTAAAAATCGGGGGCGGAGCCAAACTGGCAGTGGGGGCGGTGCTTGATAGGGCCCTTACCCGCTGTTGTCCCTGCCTCTCCACAGGCTTCAGGGAATCCAGTCCTCCTCCAGCCTACTGTCTGTAAGTAATCGTGTGTGACTGTGACAGTGTGTGTGTCCAATCACAGTGCTCTGTGTCATTTTACACAGCGTGGGAAAATTTAACTTTCCCACGCTGTGTAAAATGACACAGAGCACTGTGATTGGATGGATTTCAAGCCATCCAATCACACTGCTCTGTGTCATTTTACACAGCGTGGGAAAGTTCTTTGGAATTTTCCCACGCTGTGTAAAATGACAAAGAGCACTCTGATTGCCTTAAACCAGCCAATCAGAGTGTTCTTAGCCTAATTGCAGGGCGTGGCAAGGCTTTATAAGCCTTCCCCCGCCCTGCAGAGCTCAGTCTGCGCGGAGCCCTCCATGGGTGAACATGGATTTTATTTTTTGCGCCCTCGTTTTTTTTATTTTTTTTATTGCGTCAGTTATTATGGGTTTTTATTTTGCCTTTTGGGGGGCTGAAAAAAGAAGATTGTAGAAGAAAGAAAACATTGAATGGTAAATTGTTTTTATCTAATTTTTTTCTTTTTTTTTTACAGGTTTTTAGTTAACCCCTTAAGGACCAAACTTCTGGAATAAAATGGAATCATGACATGTCACACATGTCATGTGTCCTTAAGGGGTTAAAGGTCCCCCTCATTATTTTTAGGGTGAGGGGGGTAGGTAGGGCGATACTTTTTTTTGGGGGGGGAGGGGTGACTAGGGTCCCCCCGTTATTGTTAATTTTAGGCCCCCCACCCACCGCTCAGGGGTGGGGGCCGGGGGAGACAGTAGGTCCCCCCTTATTGTTAATTTTAGGGCCCCCACCCACCGCTCAGGGGTGGGGGCTGGGGGGGACAATAGGTCCCCCCCCTTATTGTTAATTTTAGGGCCCCCACCCACCGCTCAGGGGTTGGGGCCGGGGGGGGGAACAATAGGTCCCCCCCCTATTGGTATTTAGGGCCCCCACCCGCCGCTCAGGGGTGGGGGCCGGGGGGAGGACAATAGGTCCCCCCCCTATTGGTATGTAGGGCCCCCACCCAGGCTGCTCACTGTTTAATAGACATGCCCCTACTCGCGGTATTGTGAGTAGGGGCACAATTTACTAATACTAAGTAATTTTTACTTAGTATTAGTAAATTTGGCCACAAAAAAAAAAAAAATAGGGGGCGGACCGAACATCACATATGTTGGCCGTCCATGGCGAACGCGAACACGCTATGTTCGCCAGGAACTATTCACCTGCGAACCGTTCGGGACATCACTAATTGTGAGGCTTCTCTGTGCCCTTGGGTAGGGGCAGAGGGATACTATATACCCCATATAACTATAATAGCCCCCATCCATGGACCAGAGGCCATAAAAATCTACAAAACTTATTCCAGGAATGGGCTTTCAATGGGGGCAGCTATATGTTTCTTGTTTGTCCCCTAGGTGCCACAATGCAAGCGGACACTCTTACCTAGGGCAGGTAGGTAGATAGGTAAAATGTCCTGTTGCATGTTGGCAGCAGATGAGTAAGAGAGATATACAAACATCCCAACATGCAGAAATGTATTTCAGGGAGGTGGCATCACAAGATACTGCCCCCCTCCCCCATGCACTCACCCCCCCCCCTCCCAAAACACACATGTACAGCACATACACACACTGGCACATACACACTGAAACACACATACTGACACACACTGGTGCATACACACAGATACACACATTGGCAAACTCAGATATACACACTGACACTCATATATACATACAATCTGACACACATGTCACACTTAGATTTGCCGCCACCCTTCTGTTAGCTTACCTTTGTGTCCAGGAGGGTGGCTGGCTAGCCTGAAGTTATTGCATTGGCTGAGGCTGATGGGAGTAAGCATGTAAGCAGGCAACTAAAAAAAAAAAAAAAAAAAAAGAGTCTGTCTGGCAATTCAGCTGAGACGCAAATAGGTCAAGGTTGAAGGGACCCCAAAGTAGATGGAGACAATAAAAAAAAAAAAAAACCTGTGGGTCCAGTTGCCAGTCGCTGGAGTCTTTCTAGTTTCAAGAGAACCAATCTGCAACTAGTTTGTCGGAACTAGGCAGATACTCTGCTCGAAGAGAGATGTTCATGTACAGACAAAATTGGTATATGTCTTTTGTGAGGTCTTAGAGTAACTTGGAACGAGATCCCCCTAGGTGATTCACGTATTGAACAGCTGATATGTTTTTCATCCTTAGCACTAGGGAACAATTGTAAGTGTCCTTTGTGAAGCTGCGAATCACAAATGAACTGGCAATCAAATCAAGACAATTGATGTGCAGTGCACGTTCTGAAGGGGACCAATGACCTCCCATAGAGAGAGATCGGAACATGCCACATCCCAGCCAAGAAGGCTGGCATCTGACTCTAGGATATAATCTGGTTGTGAACCGAATATGGCTCTCACATGCCATGCATCCATATGGTGAAGCCATCAGTTCAGTTCGAACCGGACCTCGTCCGTCAGCAAAATCTGTTGATCGTAATATGCAGATGTGACAGACCGTCTTGCACCCCGGCCGTGTACCTCCTTCAATCGATGCTTCCTAGTACCATAACCACTGCACTGGAGCACCATAACTACTGTAAACCCCATGAACCGCCGCAGCTTGGTTGGGGTCTCACCGTCTCCTACCCACCCTGGACTTAAGACCAGGATCCAGCTTCCAGTGGGTAGACCTCTCTTAGTCCAGAGAGCGTAGCAGGAACAGCTCTCACAAGAGGCAAATCAAGAAAAGGATGTAGCGCTTTAGATATAGTTACAAAATTCATTAACCCCTTAAGACCGCAGGACGTACTATGCCGTCCTTATTTTGGTGGCTCTAAAAGCCGCAGGACGGCATAGTACGTCCTGCGATCTTATGTACTTACCCGGTCGCCGGCGATCCCACGCCGGCGATCGCGGTATGGGGGACTTACCTGGGAGCCCAGGGAGTCCCCCTGCGTCCTCTTCAGCCGCCCAGGGCCATGTGATCGCGAGGTCCTTGCGAGGACCCCGCGATCACATGGACGGCATAGCCGTCCAAGGCATTGCCAGCAGGGGGAGTGCCTGTAATGACAGGTACTCCCCCTGCTGTCTGAAAAAAAAATAAAAAATGTTAAAACAGTGTAAAAATAAATTATATATACTTAGATCATATATATATTTATTATATATATGATCTAAGTATATATATACACACATACACATAAATATGCATACACTGTCTACGTGTATTTTAATATTAATATATACATAATTATATATATATATTAATATCAAAATACACGTACAATGATATTGATTAAATATATATATAATTTTCATTATATATATATTTATATATAATAAAAAATAAATAAATATATAAAAACGTTAAAAAATAAATTAAAAAATAATAAAAAAATAATAAAAAAGAATAGATAAAAAATATATAAACATGCGTAATTTCGTTCTAACTGTATTTTAAAATTAATATATATATATATTGATATCAAAATACATGTAGAACGAAATAATATATATATCTATATACATAAGTATATACGTATATATCACTATGTATATACCTATATATAAATAAAAATAATTAAAAAAAATATATACATATATATACACACATATATATATATACACACATATATATATATATAATAATTCTACGCATATATTTATGTAATAATTTTATATAATTAGGTCATTTTATTAATTACAATTTGCAGGACCTGCCTGCCAACCCAGGCCAAAAGTTCAGGGAATTACATTGTCTAGCACTATATTTAACTCTGTAACTTTCCAAGACACCATGAAACCTGTACATGGGGGGTACTGTTTTACTCGGAAGACTTCGCTGAACACAAATATTAGTGTTTCAAAACAGTAAAATATATTACAACGACGATATCGTCAGTGACAGTGACATTTTTTGCATTTTTCACACACAAATGGCACTTACACTGACGATATAATTGTTGTGATACGTTTTACTGTTTTGAAACACTAATATTTGTGTTCAGCGAAGTCTCCTGAGTATAACAGTACCCCTCATGTACAGGTTTTATGGTGTTTTCAAAAGTTACAGAGTCAAATATAAGGTTTGCGTTTCAGTTTTTTCACATTAAAATTCGCCAGGTTGCCTTTGAGACCGTATGGTAGCCCAGGAATTAAAATTATCCCCATGATGGCATACCATTTGCAATAGTAGACAACCCAGGGTATTGCAAATAGGGTATGTTCAGTTTTTTTAGTAGCCACTTAGTCACAAACACTGGCCAAAATTTGCGTTCAAATTAGTTTTTTGCATTTTCAAATATTAACACTAACTTTGGCCAGTGTTTGTGACCAAGTGGCTACTAAAAAAGACTGGACATACTCAATTTGCAATACCTTAGGTTGTCTACTTTTGCAAATGGTATGCCATCATGGGGGTAATTCTTATTTCTGGGCTACCATATGGTCTCAAAGGCAACGTAACCAATCTGGCGAATTTCAATGTAAAAAAACTGAAATATGTAACATGCTATATTTGACCCTGTAACTTCCCAAAACACCATAAAACCTGTACATAGGGGGTACTGTTTTACACGCGAGACATCGCTGAATACAAATATGTGTATTGTATTGCAGTAAAAGCAAACAGTATTATGACATTCACAGTTAGAATGTCACGTAGAACTAAAAAAATTTAAAAAATTCTTATTTTCTCCCATTTTTTAAATATTTTTTTCATATTAAATTATGTTCCATACCTAAATATTTGATGTTAAACGAAAGCCCCGTTTCCCCTGAATAAAATGATATATAATAATGGGGGGTGCATTTAATATGAAAGAGGTGAATTATGATTGGACAGACATATAGCGCAAATGCCAGGTTTTGTTTACGTTTTTTTGGATCACAACTTGTACATTTGGCTGCGGTCTTAAGGGGTTAATCACCTTTTTAGTTTTAGCATGGAGGCGAACACACTTAGTTAGGAGGTGGACTTTTCTGATATATTCAATATATACAAGAACCTATAAAAAATAATTCAACATAGTGTAGATCATACACAATAAGGTAATCAATTTCAATTATAGTGTGTATACATTCATAAACGGAGAGCTATAGACCCAGCACTGGTTTGAATCGTCTCCGGGTCCGTTTAGGCGACCCACCCCTATTGTCGGTATAGATCTTATTCCCTGGGGAAGATGAGAAATACAAACGATTGCGCAGTATTGCCAGTAGTATTTCTAGTGTAAAATAAAGAATCCCAAGTGGGTACTTACAAATCTGGAGTCATACAGTAATGACTCAATTCTTAGGTGTTGTGCAGATTAGGGACTGCACTCCCTTCTGTTCTGGACTCGAATGCTGGGAACCAGGATCAATGAATAAAACTTCAAAATGTATTAATAAACTTTTTAAAATAACAAATAAAAAGAGCATAAGTTTGCAAAATCCGGAAGGCTTTTCGTCACTAGAATCGTGGCTTCTTCAGCCGGGTGAGTCAAATCGACAAATGAAAAATGCGTGGAGGAGGGCGGGCTTTCACGTCTATCTAGTACGGTAAGGGCAGTTACGGATAGAGTGCGGGTGTGAGTGATGACAGGCCGCAGCCACATAGCAAGGACGCTGCAAAAAGTAAAAAACTGATAGTTTAAATTACAGGTACACAATGAAAGACAGAAATTTGTGCTGAAATACACCCACTCGTCTTATACTCGAGTTAATGTCTGTATTTGGCAACTTACATTGCAATAATATAGACCAGGACCGCTGGGCTCATTACAAGCCCGGCGGTCCTGTTGGGGGCTGGCAGCGAGCTGTTACTTACCTTCACAGCAGCTCCTGTCAGCTCCCTTCTCTCTCCTCCGGTCAGCTCCCTCTACAAGTCTTGCGAGAGCCGCGGGGTCAGAGCGTTGTCACGTGTTACCGTGGCAACGCTCCGCGCGGCCGCAGGACTTACAGTGGGAGCCGACCGGAGGAGAGAGAAGGGAGCTGACAGGAGCTGCTGTGAAGGTAAGTAACAGCTTCCTGCCAGCCCCCCTCCTGCACAGCCCATCCACTGGACCACCAGGGAATGAGAGCCCCCCTCCCTGGCCAGCTAACAAGCAGGGAGGGGGGGTGAAAAAAATATAAATAAAAATGTAAATAAAATAAAAATAATATATTAATAATATTAAAAAAAATAATAATAATATAAAAATAAAATATATATAAAAATAATAATTTAATATTAAAATAATAGTTTAAAAAATAAAATAAAAATGCCCACCCCCCACCAAGGCTCTGCATCACACACACAAACACACTCTGCATCACACACACAAACACACTGCATTCATACACACACACTGCACTCATACAAACACACTGCATTATATGCACACACACACTGCATTATATATACACACACACACACACTGCATTATATACACACACTGTAAATAAATATTCAATTAATATAATTTTGGGGGGATATAATTTTATTTAGAAATTTACCAGTAGCTGCTGCATTTCCCACCCTAGTCTTATACTCGAGTCAATACGTTTTCCCAGTTTTTTTGGGTAAAATTAGGGGTCTCGACTTATATTCGGGTCGACTTATACTCGAGTATATACGGTAAATATTACAAGGAAAGGAGCAGAGAAAAGGTTGGTCTGATAAAAATTAAAAAATAAACACAATCACCTCATAAAATGTAAGAAAAGGAGATCTAGTAATTTAAAATATTATCCTTTAACAAGGATAATGCTATATTAATAACAATAAATATAGGTCTGTAATTGGAATAGACTTACCTGGGAGGCAAGCAGCAATGAAAGAGGAGTTGGGATGAGTCTCAAAGACTAAAATATGCTAAGATGTGTTCTGATGTGTTGATTTTTCCTCTATATGTTTAACTATTTCTTTGCTGCTGGGAGGTTCAGTAAAGAAGGTTAAAGAAAATATGAAGCCTCCTGTCTTGCCATAAAATTTACTTTGATTGCTCACTGTAGTTAACAACCCTGATTGCTCAGCAATGTTCTGTCCATCATAATGATGATCAAAGGAAACTGTATCCCAAGTGATTTCCTCTTTTAAAAAAAAAAAAAAAAAATCATCAAAACATGCTGACTCATTATAGTCACTTTCAACTGTGTTAGAGATCTTGTTCAGAAGGATTTCGTAATCAGCAGTTTTTTATTAATAGATCAATGGATCATAAAATTATTTCATACAAATGATATACTTTTTTCCTTAAATACATTTCTGTCTATTTATTTTCAAAGGACAGTTAGAAACTATTTCAACACAGGAAAGTTGTAATTATTTTACCACTTGCTGATGTTTGAAATAGTGGAGAAGAACAATGCATTTGTTACTTTTACTTTAAAATCCATCAAACAAATCCATTACTAAGAACATTAGAAACACTCTGAGTGCGCTGTGACATGTTGCAGAGTGTAGCATGTGCATGGATCTGATCCAGGAAGCAGGCGTGACAGGAGGCAGTGTTTATCTGCTCAGGGAAAGTGTTTGCAGCCAGTGTGCTACAATCATTAATTGGCAGACTGCATCATGGAAGGCAGTAAGGGGGCCACAGACAGTGAGATGCAAGCAGAACCTATGCTGAATACTCTGGACATCTCAGAGGAACCAACAAGGGCGGCTCATCAGAGCAAGAAGAAGAAATCAAGCAAGTGGAAGGCTGTGTACTTGGTAAGATAGAACCTGCTGTTACATTTAATGTACAACAGATCCCTATCCCAAAGTCCCTCAGCCCTGCAGAGCTTAATGTAGACTACCCACCCAATGCAGGTTACCCACCCATCTCCTATTCCCATGAAAACGATTTATTTTCTGAGGTAAATGTGCTGTTTTTCGATCCTGAAAGTACAATCAGTTGGATTCATTGTATTTATTGTCAGTGGAGTTCAGTGTAGTTTGGGCTGGCCAATCCTTTGTAATAAGTGAATGCCTTGCTGAAGAATAATAAAACATAAAGAGCTATTTAGTTATTTTTAGCCTCTCAACAGTTACAGTTCCCAGCCCTAAACAAAGCCCTTAATTAAAAACGTTGTAATTGGCATTGATCAGTGGCTGTATATGAGACAGGTTTTTATTTATTTATTTATTATTATTATTTTTAAATTTTAATAAAAAGAAGTCCTCCTCTTCTTGTGATTGTTGTTTAACATATGTGTTTTTGGGGTATGCACACCAAGGGGATACCAATCCGACAAAGTATTATGGGAAGTGTAGTTCAAAAGAAGCAGTTGGTGTTCCCTGCATTAACTTATTAAACCTCAATGACCACTTAAAAGATAAGATATTGGTTTTGTTTTAAACAAAACATTGTTTGACAATCTCACAAATGGCTAATATATTTGCACAGTATGTGGAAAATATCTTGACTATACAAATAGGAAAAACATTGACTATTTATTAGTGTTGTGTTTTTATTTGACCGGTTCTATCTTTACTGCATTTCACATTAAAATGAATAGACTCCTATTTTTTTTATTTTATTTTTTTGCCTGCAAACAAAATATATATAGTTTTTGTATTACTAGGTATTTTGAGGCGGATCATAATTACAGTTGATAATTTTTGTATGATCAAATTTGCTTCTTTTGCAAAAGGTTTATCTCTGTACAAAATATTCATTGCCAAAACACAAGTTATGAAAAGCAATATGGACCATCCTTAACTGTTCTAGTTAAAGGGACACTGTAGGTACTGTAACTACTTCATGTCATTGAAGTGTCTGGATTCCTGTGGCGCTGTCCTTCTATTCAGTAAATCTGTTTTAATACAAAATGAGAGTGCCCAGGTGTCCATTTCCTCTGTGCTACTTGGGCTAATAGGGAAGCATTAGAGTGACACTTTATGGATGCAGTGTCCCTATGCCTCATAGTCCTGCAATGTAAGACATTGCAGTTTTTGAGAAACTGTGTAGTGATTACATTGCTAAACTAAGACTGCCTCTAGTGGTGGTCTACCAGACAGCAAGTAGAGGCGCTTCCTGGATTTTTTACGGAGTTTGATTACATGAAACGGCACTGGGCGTACTCGCGCTCTGCATGAGGACATGCACTATCAAGCAAAACCCCACAGGAAAGCATTGTTGCATGCCGCACATGCTCATTAAACCCCAGCCGATGAAAGAGGACATTGGCGCTGGAATCGGTTAAGTGATTAAAGGATTTTTTTGTTTTAACCCTTTATGTACCGGGGGAGGTGTGCAAAGTGGGGACAACGACCAGAGGGCACTATAGTGTTAAGAATACAACTTTGTTTTCCTTTAGCCTGATGGTTGGTGGCGACTAGCTGAGAGTACCAGCTAAATGCTGATATGAACAGGTAGTAGTGTGTAATCCTAGTGTGAGTGTGGTGGCCTTGCAATGTTTACAATGTCTACCAGACAACCACTAGAGGTGCTTCCTGCAGTTTCACTGAGTTTGACTAATATAAATATATATATATATATATATATATATAGTCATACTAAGTCTATTTTTGCTCTCTTTTAGCAAGACGCGTTTCGCCTGTAATATTACCCACCCTGAGTGGTCTAATTTGCCAAAAGCTTTTTACTCCACCTATTGTGTATGTATGTCTATTTTGGATTTGTGTGGATAGAGAGGTTACCACACAGGTGTTTAGAGTTATTTGGTCAGCACTTGGGCTATACACTTGGACTCTGTAAAAGGCATTGCGTATGTCTTGAACTGGGGTTCGCATAACCTGCTTGAACCCATGGAAGCAGCCCTTAGAGAGTGACCAGAATAATGGAAGGTCTGCTGGATTTATGTTCTGACAGATTTAATGAATGAGATATATTTGTGGTTGTGTAATTAAGTTTTGAGGTGGCAAAAGTAAACTGTAGTAATAAAATTATAGCAAATGTCGTTAATGCTGTACTAATACTTGGCCAGAGAATATGTAAACAAAAAAGGACGTAGATGAGCCTGTATCGTAATTGAAGGACAGCGGTAGAATGTATATGTAGGGTGGACCATGCATGGGTCAAACTTGAAAAGTCAAGCATTTGTTGGCCCATGTATCATTAAATAAGCAAGGAAAATTTAGGTTTTGTGTGCCCTGATTGGAGTGATACCTGTCGTAACGAAGGACCACTTACCTGTGACCTGGAGAGAGAGAGAGAGTGTGTTTCTTTTGAATAGGTGGAGCAACGGAAGAGTAGCAATATGAGAGAACCAGAAATGTTAAGTAACTAGGATCAGTATCCAGCAAAATATTTGATGAATAGAGTTTACATAGACAATAACAATTGGACAGATAATTGCAGTAGAATTGTTATTGAGCTAACAAGTGTTTGGAAGCCAACCAACAGCTGAATATATCAGTAGTGAATTGCCCCGAATGATCAAAACATAGTTATAGAAACAGTTAACTAAACCATAGTGGCTTTTATGAGTATCAGGTGAAGTGGCTCAATTTAATGGACATGTTAGGATAACAATTATGATAATATATAACAAATACAACTGATAATTGTGGTATCGCAACTTGTTCTTTGCTAATTCACTTATAGATGTAACACTGATGAAAACGGATAGTAGGACAGAAAGTCAATATATCCCGTTGGATATCTTGAACATACCTGGAACACGTACTTAATATTGACTTATGTAACGGATGTTTGAATGCATATTGAGGGTCAGCGTGAATATAAAAGCCCCTTGGAAAAGTACCTTTAACAACTCCACGACTTAATACATGTTACTATAAAGGAACTTACCTTTACCTCACAGTAGCTGCCACATTGCTGCTTTAAATGTATAATTGTGTAGGCATCACAGATTAACGTGCAAGCTCTTTAACCTGTATTATATAATAAATAACTGGACAGGTTATTTCCCAAATTCTAGACACAATTTTTTAAAATTTAAAGCAGATGCTTAATTTCTATAAACCTGTTTTGCGGTACATATGTAATATATGTGATTGAGTAACTTGGTTATCTAGCTGTTGTTACCGTATGTGCCGTGTAACCATTCTGCTATGATGTGAGGGATAGTCCAAGATCTAATAGAAGTAGGGCTAGCTATGACCCCTTGCGTGAAGGTGTATTGGACCTAGCAGGAGTGCCGGGCATGCCCAGGTCTTTCCACCTTCTTGTTGTCGAGACATGTTTGAATAACCAAGTAATTAGTGCATACAATCACAACGTACTGGCTTACTAGCTAATGCAAAGAGGCGAAATGATTAAACTTGGTTGGTGACAGATGAGGCCCTGCTAGATGCCAAGTGGCTTTGAGAGGCTGTATCTATGCATTGGCGCGAGGGGATTTCGTGGCCACCGACTGTTGTGGCGGGGTCCTTGCCTCCTGGTGACTTTTAAAACATAAGATAGCAAGGGAGTGACAGGTGAGGCCTTCTCTATGCGAGGCGACTAGCTATGAATTGGGCCGATGGGTGTAGTACCTCTGAGTAGGAGAATGGGTGTTGGCCTTGCGGGACCACTAACCGAAGGCGTAGAGGCCTGTGAAAATATTAACTATTGGACTCCTGGTGCCCTGTCAGCCAGTAACAAAGCAAGCTAGGGGAAAAGTGTATGGTAGCGTATAAGTATGTGTAGCATGACGTACCTAAGGTGATACCTGTGTGAATTAAAGGCCAGTTTGCAGACCCAATTGAATTAATTTGACAGACCTACCTAAATAGTGTAGATTTCCCTAAAACCTGAACACCCTGTAATTAAACTTAGTATGAGTAATGCCCTTGATACCATTATCCTATAAGCCAAACGGATACAAGTGAAAGCAGTAGTCCTAAATGATGAATCTAGTGGTGTGATGACAAGGAGTATGTGTGCGGTCACTGAGCTTGGCGGCCCCATGTTTGTGCTGGAGCCTAGCGGCCCTGCCTCTGTAACTTAGAATACCGCATTATAAAAAAGTCGTCTGAGCCCATATGTGGCCAATGACCTGGGACCTCCTTGAGGGTAGAAAACAACAGAGTCAATATAAAACAGTAGGCCTGTTTAAGGCAATAGAGTATACTAAACAGAGTAGCATTAAAATAAGCAGTGTTGGAAACCACCAGCAGGTGATTTAGGATAAGGAGTCTAACCTTAGTAATTAATGAGGATAAACACCAAGTCGAGAATTAGATAATGTACTATACCGAACTAGTGAGAGCATCTCCTCACTAGTTAAGTGTCCAAGACCTGGACTACCATGAAAACAGAACCATATACAAGACACAGTATTCCTATATTAGAAATGGCATAGTAGTACCATAAGTGCTAAGGTGAGCATTACAAGCATAATTGAGTGAAACCCGGGGTGAGGTAGTATAGAAATGAGGGTGTAAGTGATTTTATGAACCCGACATTTGTTCATAGGATAGGCTTACACCAGAAAAGTGTTTCAGAGGCGTATTTGAAAACCTGGAAGCTAAATAATGAAAACAAAAACAGCCAGTCGGAGGTTTGATACATAATCGTGGGGACACCCAGGGACCCTATTCCTAATATAATCCCGTCCAATTGTAAGAGCAAAATTGCGCTGCAAATTGATGGCTATTCCCAGAGTTCCTATAGATGAAGATAAATAACCCGTGATATATGAAAATGACTGGACTAACGGTGTAGAGAGCATAGAAAATGTTTTAAGATGTTAGTAAAATAGTGAAGAAATTAGATTAAGGTGTTTCCAGAAATATATATATATATATGTACACACACACTAGACGAATCCCATTAACAGATTGGTGCTGTGTCATGAGAAAAAGTATTTATGTAAATCGCCCTGTCAGTTATTGTTTGGTGGATACTTGAGACTTGGCAACTGTAAGTTGTAGGGTACAATTATAGGAGATGACCAGGTAGTAGGTTTTGCCAGCGGTAAATAATTACCCTGGTCAGCACGGTCAGTATTATTAACAGATTTTTTCACCTAATGAGAAAGCTTGAAGATGAAGAGAAATAACATATACATTAATGTATTAACAATAAATGTAAAATTTGCTTTAGCTATGAAATGCAGGGATATAAAAAAGTTGGCCAAGGAGGTTATCCAAGTATAGAGGGAACAGACAAGGGGGTAACCCTGTAGTAATGAAACGAAGTAAAAGAGAGAGGAATCTGTCCCTAGAATGAGAATTTGTTAAAAATCTAGAAAATACTTTATTAATACCCTGACGAGCCTCTAAACCAGGCAAAACGTGCGTCGGGTCTGACACCTTGCCGACACCAGGCTTGACACCTTGCCGATATTATCCGGGTTTGACACCACCCTGTTATTTCTTTCTTTATTTTGCATCCCCTGACTTATTACGATAATTGTGCTGGGGTTTACACCTTACACCGACCATAACCCGATAACTGTTTCGGGTACTTGTACCATTTGGCAGACCGTTACCCACTACTTGTATGGTATAGACCTTTCTGTCAGCAACAATCCAGTCACTACTTTGACTGACTCGAATTTGGCTGATTGATAGCCACTTCGCAACAGTGGGAAGCAATATATATACTGACCAGGGTATTCGTCACATAGCTAATTGAGATCACACTTTACTATCACTAATTTTCATGAGCTCCTTGCTCTGTCATAGTGCTCTATCTTTATCTTCTCTTTACTATCATTGGTGCCCATGAAGGCACTATTCCTACTTATATTTATTTACTTTTCGATCATTACTAGCAATGTGCAACTCAGCCATTCCACAGCTCCACTATTTGGGCAGCATTTTGTGATAATTTTAGTCACCACATGGATCTAGTTCCATTTCTTATTGTCAAGTGCTGTTCGTTTACTTCAGTGTATTACCCCTACATCATTTGAGCCAGTCCAGCACCGCTGTCGAAATAGTGACTCGGTGGGTTTAACTATAACGTTCACTTTGAGTTAACATATATCTGCAGGATTAGTTGTTACTTTATATCGAGCCATCTTTATCCCTGGCACGTCCATTTAGGAAAGTGGACATTCTTTTAGCAAATATACATAACAATACATTTTTGCTATATATGAAGCTATTAGACTTTGTTACTTTCATAGCTAATTCTAGCATCCTCACCATAGTGAATTATCTGCACTAATACCTATGGAGAGATTCTTTGTTATCTTTAGTGTGTATACTTCCATGATATTATATGTTTATAATATCTAGTTTATAGGTTGCATATTGAGTCACCTATCTACACACGGATCTACTTCTCTCTTTTGCTTCATATAGTCTCAATTATCTTCGTGTTATACGGATATTATGATATTGGAGATCGTTATTTTCTACTTTACTCCAAATCATTTGACTGTTTTTCTGTGATTTATTTTGTCTTGTGTCTTTCCTTACCCCCCTTATCCCCTATATATACGCCCAAAGCATTATATGTTGTCTACTCTGTCTGTCTTCAGTAGACAGCCACTCTGTACCATATTATCTTGTTAGGGGTAGTCTATTTTAGGAAACGTTTTTTGATATTAATAAAGTATTTTCTAGATTTTTAACAAATTCTCATTCTAGGGACCGATTCCTCTCTCTTTTTCTTCATGAAATGCAGGGATACTCAAAGTATTAAAAGGGTATTAAAACAGTCGCTGTGCAGAGTTTGCAGTTAATTGCAGTATGGTACTTTGCACCTGCTCGACAGTAATGAATAATGATATGGTGATTCTCCCAAGTCAAATGTGCACCTAACAAGTTAGTTGCAACCCTTTAATAACTAGACCATTTAATCAACTGGAAATAATGTAAATAAGTACATAGATATAATGACACCATATGGCAAAAGATGCATATTATAACCGAAAATGCAGAAACCGTATTGAACATGTTAAGACAAGAGGAGATCCCAATCTCTAAAAGGCAATATAACCAAATACAGTCAATCTAACCATGCAGAAACCCTGCTTAATATTGTAGTTTAACAAATTGCCTATTCCGAGAAAGACCGCTAGGGGTTAGTACTGTAGCTTGATTGCACTGTAAATTCTACAGTGGCAACCGTTTTCCCAAAAGCCCTGTCTGTCATAGGCTTTCGTGTGGTCTTAACTGGGTGCAGCTAGCGTACGAACCGATTGACTTCCGTTCGGGAGTGTGATACGAAAGCTGCACCATACATGACATGCGAGATGAAATGACACAAACCTTGTTTGTGAGATTCTAAACGAATAAAACCGCAAACCAGTGCACCGTAAGATTTATGCGGAATGAAAGCATAGAGACAGACCTGACCCGTGATGACGCAGTGGGACCGCGACCTCAGTAGCTTATGGTTTTGGTGAGTTCCTGGCCCTGTCCTCCTGAAGAAGGCTCCAGAGGAGAGCCGAAACGTTGATGTATTTTTTTATTTTTAACATGATTTAAAAGTTACATTTTAATTTCATGTGGAGTGCTATCCATTTATTGGAATATATATATATATATATATATATATATATATATATATATATATATATATATATATATATATATATAAAGTAGAAAAAATACCGGCACTCTAGGTCTTCCAAACGGTGATGTTTATTTTCAGATCATCCAAGGTCCATTCCATATACATCATTTCATATATACACACGTAGACTTCAACTATGTGTGTGTGTGTGTATATATATAATATTATTATTATTTTTTATTTTTATTTTATTCTACATATATAGTTATATAATATTTTTACATAAGTCATTTTATTAATTACAATTTGCAGGCCCTGCCTGATAACCCAGGCAGAAAGTCCAGAGAATTTAATTTGCTAGTACTATATTTAACCCTGTAACTTTCCATGACGCCCTAAAACAACCTGTACATGGGAGGTACTGTTTTATTCGGGAGCCTTCGCTGAACACAAATATTAGTGTTTTTAAAACAGTAAAAGCCATCACAGCGATGATATTGTCAGTGAAGGTGACGTTATTTTGCATTTTTCACACACAAATGGCACTTTCACTGATGATATCATTGCTGTGATACATTTTACTGTTTTTAAACACTAATATGTGTGTTCAGCAAAGTCTCCCGAGGATAACTGGTTTTATAGTGTTTTTGAAAGCTACAGGGTCAAATATAAGGCTTGAGTTCCCATTTTTTCCACATTGAAATTTGCCAGATTGGTTATGTTGCCTTTGAGAGTGATTGGTAGCCCACAAATTAGAATTACCCCTATGATAGCTTACCATTTGCAAAAGAAGACAACCCAAGATATTGCAATTGGGGTATGTTCATTCTTTTTTAGTAGCCACTTAATCACAAACGCTGGCCAAAGTTAGCATTCATAATTGTTTTGTGCATTTTTAACACACAAACCAATATAAATGATAACTTTTGCCAGTGTTTGTGGCTACTAAAAAAGACTGGACATACTCCATATTGAATACCCTTGGTCAGGGCCAGATTAAGAGCCTTTGGCGCCTGGTGCTGACAATTATGATGGGCCTAATTACAGAATCTTATCAACAAAAAACACTAAAACAATCATACCTCCAAGCGCCATGTATCTGATGGAGATCGTGTTGGAGGGGAACTCAAAGGATGCAGCTATACGAAAACACATACTCTATGCTAATCTCTCTCTGATTTATGCTTTCATCTTTCAAGTAAATCTATACCCCCTAACAGCAGTGTCCAGTGAAGCAGAAAGTCAATGGGCAGGGTAAAAGGGTGTGCCACTGGCACGAATCATGTGACCAGAACTGCCAAAAGTGGCAAACATGCCCAAAAAGGGGGCATGCTTGTCCAAAGAATTGGAAGGCCAGTCTGGCATGAATGCATGTCAGGCTGCTTGCCAATCATGCAGGCTGTCCAACTAAGGGCATACTATGCAGGCAGCGCCCTGAGCTTGACATAAATGCATCAAATGATGCACCTACTCCACGCTTTCTAAGGACTTGTCCTAGCACTCACATGTCCACTTGTCTCCTTACCTTCTTACTAGCAGGCAGAAATTCCTGGTATATAGTCTGGGACAGAGAAAAGGTGTATGTAGTGAGTGTAGAAGAAAGGGGACATGCCACAGTGTTAGAGAGACCAAAGTCTGCATTATCTAAACTGATTTTGTCAGCCAGTCCACCACTTCTGATGATGTCAGCAGACAGAGGCAGTTCAGAGGCAGAGCCAGCAGCTCTGACATGAATACAAGTACGATTTTACTATATTTAGGGAGGAAAGAAAGGGCCAAGGGGGCTAGATGGTGGTTTTAACATAAGAGGGTCAGAAATACATGATTGTGTTCCTGGCCCTATAGTGTTCCTTTAAGCAAGAGTATGTGAAGAGTAGTTGGGGTTGCCACGTTTCTTGGGGAAAAAAAGACCAGCCTTAAATAATTTGTAAATATAATTATGTATGCGTGACATCACATGATGTAAATCACTAGGAGTGACATAAGAGAAAATTCTGTAAAATCACCAACAAACTATTCACAGTATGATTCTGCTGTATAGATGGATTGCTCAGTGTTTCCCTGTGTCTCAGTGTCCCTATGTATCACAGTGTCAGTGTTCCCATGTTGCCCAGTCCCCTAGTCTCCCAGTGTCCCCCTTTCTCCCAGTGTCCCCATGTATGTGTGTCCCCATGTCACTAGGATATTAGGGGACACAGTGAGACATGGGGGCACTGGGAGACATGGGGGCACTGACACTGGGCGACATATAGGGACACTGGCTGGGAGACAGACACTGGGAGACATGGGGACACTTGTGGACATAGACATGGGGACACTTGTGGACATAGACATGGGGACACTTGTGGACATAGACATAGACATGGGGACACTGCTGTCTGGACCCTGTGCTGTGTAGCTGCTCCCCCACGGATCCTATCCCTGCCTCTCACACACAGTGACCCCTACTAGTTGGTGCTGGTATTGCAGAGTAATCTCTGTTTATACTGAGGAAAAATACCTGCAATTGTGTGCCAGTAAAATATCAGTCAGGTGGAAAGAGTAGTGTGTGAAAAAAATAAATAAATAATAAACAAAAAAATGTGTGGACGTCCAATGTAATTTCACAGCGTTAAACTCCATTTGAGCCTGTCAGCCACTAGAGGTGGCAATATCTCTGAAACTGCAATGTTTTACATTGCAGGGTTAAGGAAACTGGAACACTTAACCCAGACCACTTCAATGAAATGAAGTGGTCTTGGTGCCTATAATGTCCCTTTAAGGAAAGGAAGTGAGTAATTGCTATGAGATCTATGAGTGCTTTTTGGTGCAATATTTAAGCAACAGTAAAAAAGTGACCGGTAGATAATTAAAATGTTACATTTTAATAACCTAATGCTTTACATATGAGCAAATAAAACCTATAGTAATTTATTGAATCTTTGTGCTTCTTTTTTCTTTTTTTTTATATTTCAAATCAAATGATTTCCATATATACAGAAAAACAAGGATTTAGGCGCTCACTAGATTAACCGGGTGAGAGGCAGCAGTAAACCAGCAGGATTTCCCAATACCTGCTTGTGGTGAACCAAAATAGAAGATAAGCAAGATGGTGAACCGCGCCAAAAGGTGCTCAAAGTAGATGTAATAGAAGAATAATTTATACATGCATATAAACAGTCTTGATAATGTAACATGATATGGCCCTCAAAGGAGACAAAAATACAATAGGGTAATAATGCAATATGTCATAAACAATTAACACGTATGTGTATAAAATACCAAATAAAAGGCTAACTCACAATTTTGAGATCTCTGTTGTATAGCGCCTGGACGGTACAATCCCCGTCTTAGGATGTATGGATATTGGCTGTATGGAGTGTCCAATTCTCAGCAACAATATATGTAGAGAAAACAAAATAAAAAATCCAATAGTACAGAATGTCAGGTAGAATTGGAAATACAAGAAGTAGATATCCTACTTACGATTTCCAGAGCAATGACTTGCTCTGGTGTTGATAGTTTGTGGTGGTAAAATCCCCACCAAGGGATATAAAGGATAAGCAGGAATCCAGCAGCACCAGGAAAAAAAATATGAAGAACAAAAAAAAGGATTTGGAGAAAAGGCTGTGACTTTTATTGATACAAAAAATAAAATAATTAAAAAACTAAAAATCTTTTTATTTTAGCTTTTTTTTTTTTTACAGACTCTATGTTGGGAGAAGGCTGAATGAAAACAATAGCAAACTGCATGAATTTCAAGATATTTGTATCTTCTATTTTATTGCATTTAGCAGCTGTCTTTAAATTGCTAACAATTTAAGAAGATACTTTATCAAAACTAGATTATGTAGGATTTAAATTCCAATTATTTTATTTTTGTCTTAGTTCTTGTTTTATAATTTTATTTATGGCTTGTCTTATCCAGTGAACAAATACTTCACAAAGTTTACGAACTATGAATAGTAAATAAATGCCATATGTTTAGGGATTTCCCCAGCATATTTATAAATCACAAACCACTAAGCATGATGTTTTGTATTGTGTAAGCAATCAGAGGCAAAATAAAGCAGATCAACCTGATAGCAAAATGCTTGCTATGGGCGATACTTTTTATTTTATTATTGACTTTTGCATCTCTGGCAATGGAGGCACCGCAATGGGATTCCATGTAAATAAATCTCACAGTGCCACCATATGTGTGCATACCACATTATGGAAAGAATACTTGAGCAGCTTTATTTATTTTTTTATGCAGACTCCTTATAGGGCAGTTATGTTGTCTAGAGCACAGAAGTGACATGTGATGGTGTTTTTTTTTTTCAATTGTGTTTTTTGGTTTTAGTGCCCTACTTAACTCCATTAGCACTACAATGACATTTTATATAGTTGAAGGAATGAGCAATTGTCCCTTCTAGAAAAGTAACAATTTAGTTTTAAGGGTCACCCTCGTAAATCGAATTGCTTGTAATTAAATCACAATGGACATGCATATGTTCAGGATAAATTATTATTTTGTTATTTATATAGTGCCAACAAATTCCTTAGCACTTTACAGTTGGTGGACGAACAGACATGTAGTTGTAACCAGACAAGTTGGATAAACAGGAATAGAGGGGTTGAGGGCCCTGCTCAATGAGCTTACATGCTAGAGGGAGTGGGGTAAAATGACACAAAAGGTAAGGATAGTATTAGACTAAGTAGAAAAGCTACAATTTCTGGGGAAATTGTGTGACGTGTTCTTGCCTCCACCCGTAGTCTACAACTGGAGTGGGCGGAGTAATAGTTATTATTTATTTATATAGCACATTTAATTGCAACATTGTTGCCCAAAGTGCTTCACAGTTACATTAATAATTAATACATTAATACATTAATACATAATAATTTACATTTATAAAAACATTAGCAGGTGTACAAAAGGCCCTGTCTATGATATCACTTGCTGCTCCAGCCTGGCACAGGTCAGAGTATTTTGGCAGTTGCCATTTTCAAACGGTCGTATTTTAAAAACTATAAGTTCTACAGCGAAGAGCTTTATATTGTGAGAATTGCAAGACCCAGACTTACATTGTGATGCATAGTATGTCTCTGAAATATTAACAATGAAGGCACAGTCGCAGTTTAGAAATTGCCCTTCAAATGTGAGCTGGCTTGAGTGAAGTTTCAATGAATGTCAATGGAAGGCATGAGTTGCAAACAAATGGTCATATTGTGAAAACTATCAGGACTATGGCTTAGCCGTGGACATTTCTAGTGGCAGCAGGGATAGCTGAACGTTTTGATATAAGATTTGTGTAGGTGGGCTTGACAATGAGGGAGTGGTGGCAGTTTAGAAATCATGTCCTGATTTTTCAGCTTTTGCCAGCTCCCACTCTAGTTTTCAACATTTTGCCATTCATTTCTAAGGGACCAATTTCGCCACAAGAATGACGATATTCCGGTAACCATTCGGCGAAACGTTCCACAAAGTAATAGCAATCCAATCGGGAACAATCCGCACATTTCGGTATATTTCTGTCTATGTAGTGTAAAAACTGTGGGAGGAGTTAGGGTGGCAAATTTGGCTATAATAAGAATAATATATATGTGAGATAACATTAAGTGGTCTTGCTATGCAATTTTTGCTTTTTTTGTTGTTTGCGTTCAACTGTAATTTGCATTTTACTAATTTATTGCACCGTCACATATATTATATACTGTTTTTTTTAAGGACAGAAAGGGCTTTAATTTGATGATATATATACACACTTATTTATTATCTAAAAAAAAATACAGAAACCTTTTTTTTTTTTTTTTTACAGTTTTTGCAATAATGTGTGCATAATTAGTGCAGGTTAAGGAAAGTAAAAATAAATTAATTTAGTTGTTCTATTTTACAGTGTATATATAATGTGTCTAGGATTTTTTTTGTTGTTGTTTGTTTTTTAATAGAGTAAAAAAACTTTTAATGTGGAGCGATTTTAGCATTTGGTATGTTTGTCTTGTAAGCTTAATAGCCATAAAAAACAAACAAAATTGCCACACAAAAGTATATATTTATATAAAGTAGACATCACAGGCTATTTACCTAATGTTATTTTGACACTTTCTACGTAGCCATTTCACCAGCAATCTCTGCTAAATATTGGAGTAAAATTGTGTTTTTTTTTTTGGTTTTTGACACACAAACTTATAACAAAGAACTTCTCATGTGTTCAGCATTGTATGTCTTTGGTCCTATTTCATGAAGCTACAGTGCCATATAGAAAACCTGTCCATTTCATAATTACTGTAGAATTTTGAGAGACGGATTTGATGGGCCCATGTTTCAATTTGGGGCATTATAGCAGTTTGACTGTTCATAAAAAAACCACAAGGGCCTACCAGGGTATTTCAAAAGGCATATTTTAAACCTTAGCGTAGGATCATTTTTTTTTGTTAGTTTGTACCAAGTCTAGTTACAATTAGCATTTTTTCTGCCTTTTTGACACACTCGTGGAGATGTTGGTGTATATTTTGCAATCCTTATGTGTGCTACGGCAGTATAACACCTAATATGTTGCTCAGCTATGTCGTCTTAGTACAACAATACCCCCATGTGTACCTTTTTCAGGGATATGTGGATGTTGGAGGGGCACATTGGAGACACACCACTTTCATATTTTTCAAAGTGGATGCTGGGCCCAAGTCTCATTTTAGCAGCTCAGGATTGCAAACAGCCTCTCAAAGGCCACATCTATTTTTAAATATAAGCAGCTCATTAATTCAAATTACGAACAAGTGCATGCTATTTGCTGTGAAAAGGGGGAATAGTTGGCGTAAACTTATCTGGGGGAAGTAAAGCAAAGCTGTCATGAATTCTGAAACCAAAACACAGACAGACCACAAAGAGAGAGAGAGAAGCTTGTAATACCAGTCCTTAGAATGGCCAGGCTATACGAGCAAGGTACAAGCCGAGGTCAAAGGAGTAAATAGAAATGGAACAACAATAGGACAAGCCGAGGTCAAGGATCAGAGAAGAAAGGATAAACGGGAGACAAAGCCACGATTCGGTAACCAATCAGACAGATGACTAACATCACACCCTAAAAATGGTCTACCTATCCGGCCTGGGTGTGGAAAATTTTAAAAACAGTGGCCAATACATAGGCCGGGCTGAGAGGGGCAATCAGGGCAGTAACAATTGGTCTCAGCCCTTCTTGTAACACCTTTTCGGGGGGGTTTCTTTTTTGGGGGTTGATGGAATCCTGAAGCAGAAGTGACCTGCCTCCATTCTTCTGCTAGGCTCCTCTGTGGCACTCAAGCAACTCAGAAAGGAGCTGAAACTGAAATGAAAGAAATGTGCATTTCAGCTCGGCATTTGCATTTTAAAAATTAGAAAGGCTGTCTGCATTATATATATATGCCCACTTTGCGTGATTAAATATGGATGCATCAGTTGATCGGACAGGTCAATTCCCTCCATATGCCGATTTAAAATGCTGCATGCAGACTGGCACCCGTTTTAAATTCCTCTCTGCCACGTACTGCGACCCTGCGAGTGTTTTCACCATGGAAGGAAAGTTAGGATGAAAACCTCTTTTTTTTTTTTTTTTTTTTTAATCTCGGTACTTGAGTGCCAGAAGTTTATTCTGGCAGAGAGATCCTGTTTCCCCCCCCCCCCCCCCCCTTTTTTTTTTTTTTCCACTAGAGTCTTTGGGAAACCTGTGCGACTCTTCCTGATCATGCAACGGTCTCGAAGCAGTACAGCATTTTTAAAAAGTGGGATGCTATTATACAAATTTATTAATGTATAAATGATAACCTTTGTTGAGTAACGGCGTTATAAAGTCCCAGACAATTTTCCCACTTGTCCCTACTAAATCTGGGCAACCTGATCAAGGTGGCTATCCCTTCCTTCGTATACACGGAAGGTGTACACATAGCCACTGCCACTTTCACATAACTTATAAAATTTGACCCCATATCGGGATCTTTTGGATGGGATGTACTGTCTAAATCCCAGTCTTCCCTTATACTTCATGAGGAACTCCTCAATAGAAATGTGTTTTTTGGGGGTGTAGATAGTGGCAAATTAGAGGGTGTATTTTATATAGAAGATCATACTGCAGATGACCTTTTTAGGGGGCACTTCGTATTGTCACTAAGTGCATAAATCACAGTATTTCCTCATATATGTCCCAAGTCATTGTCTGGGGAAAAATGGGGGTATTACAAATAGGATTTTTAGACCAATACATCCTAATTGTGGGCTTTTTAATTATCCCCATTAGCATTGTCAGTACCCAGAATTGTTTTATTTCTGGCACACTGGTTGGGTGCCATCTCTCTTTCCTGGCGAGTCTTGATTGAGTAAGCTACTGCTCCGCACACAGATTAGTCTGGGTGACTATCCCCAAAAATCTCATCCCCCAAGAACAGCTGCATACAATCCAGCACATTATAGCCAGACAGGTCAGCCTGTATGCCAGGATTGGCAGTGAACTCTGGGATGTCTGGTGAAAAATGATTAGGGGGTACCCAGACATCTGCGCCATGTTCAGCATTATGGGAATCAGCAATTTCCCCTGATAGTCCTGCAGTATCTGGCACATAGTCCCTGTCCCCTGCGTCACTCTCTGAGGCAGTGTCGGCCGCCTCTGAGTCGGCCGCTAACAGGGCATAAGCCTCCTCTGCGCTTTACTTTCTAAACATTGTCTACTACGGTAATACACTTTAACCGTATATACTTGAGTATAAGCCGACCCGAATATAAGCCTAATTTTACCCCCCAAAAATGGGAAAACTTATTGACTCAAGTATAAGACTAGAGTGGGAAATGCAGCAGCTACTGGTAAATTTCTAAATAAAATTAGATCCTAAAAAAATTATATTAATGTAATATTTACAGTGTGTGTGTATATAATGAGTGCAGTGTGTGTGATGCAGAGCCTTGGTGGGGGGTGGGCATTTTTTATTATTTTTTTAAAATTATTATTATTTTAATATTAATTTTATGTTTGTTTTATTAGTAATATTTTTTTATATTATTATTATTATTATTTTGTATATTTAATTTTTTATGTTATTTATTTTTGTCCCCCCTCCCTGCTTGATACATGGCAGGGAGGGGGGCTCTTATTATCTGGTGGTCCAGTGGTGTGCACTGTGTAGGAGGGGAGGCTGTCAGAGAGTTTACTTACCTCTCCTGCAGCTCCTGTCAGCAGGGCCGCCATCAGGGGCTGACAACCGTAACGGATGTCACGGGCCCAGCGGCCCTGGGGGGTCAGGCTACCCGGGCCCCACATTCACACACTTAGGGCCACCCGACGGGCCCCCTCCTTCAGGGGCCCGGTCAGCGCTGTGGCCATGGTATAGCGCGACTGGGCCCCTTTAAAAAAAACAAAACAAAAAAAAAGCAGCTGCAAGTGCTGCTGGGAGGAAGTGGTTACTTCCTCCCAGCTCACTCCGTGCGCGAGGAGCGCGCGCGCGCAATTGAAGAGGGAGCCGCGCCGATTCCCATCATCCCCAGCCACCCTCCTGCAAAGAAAAGGTAAGAGACAGGAGGGTGGCCGGAAAATGAGCACTGTATGTCTGTATGTCTGTATATATGTCTATGTATTTATGGCTGTCTGTATGCATGTATGTCTGTATGTCTGTATACATGTATGTGTATGTCTGTCTGACTGCATGTATGTCTGTATGTATGCATGTATGTCTATGGATGTATATATGTATAAATACAAAAAGAGAAGTCCTGCGCTAAAGCAGCAAGGACTACAACACACATCAGCCCCAATATATAGTAAAAACCAAAGAAAAGAAAATGTTACTTGCGCTTTTTCCTTAATCCCTATGTATATTTAGACAAATGGAGGTCATTTAGTTGCTCCAATGGCCATTGGAGGGATGCCCGCCTGCCAACGTCAAGGCAGACCCCCCCTAAGCGGGTCCTAACACTGACCCTTCAGCCTGCTTCCTTGAGCTTCTGGCAAAGATATCTCTAATGAGACAGAAAGGGGTATTTTTTATATACACCCCTTTACTTATTAACCCTTAATAGGGAACACATGGGATGGGTAGCAGCATTGTAACCAGGCTGTGTGATACAAAGTAAATACAAATACAAAAAGAGAAGTCCTGCGCTAAAGCAGCAAGGACTACAACACACATCAGCCCCAATATATAGTAAAAACCAAAGAAAAGAAAATGTTACTTGCGCTTTTTCCTTAATCCCTATGTATATTTAGACAAATGGAGGTCATTTAGTTGCTCAAATGGCCATTGGAGGGATGCCCGCCTGCCAACGTCAAGGCAGACCCCCCCTAAGCGGGTCCTAACACTGACCCTTCAGCCTGCTTCCTTGAGCTTCTGGCAAAGATATCTCTAATGAGACAGAAAGGGGTATTTTTTATATACACCCCTTTACTTATTAACCCTTAATAGGGAACACATGGGATGGGTAGCAGCATTGTAACCAGGCTGTGTGATACAAAGTAAATACAAAAAGAGAAGTCCTGCGCTAAAGCAGCAAGGACTACAACACACATCAGCCCCAATATATAGTAAAAACCAAAGAAAAGAAAATGTTACTTGCGCTTTTTCCTTAATCCCTATGTATATTTAGACAAATGGAGGTCATTTAGTTGCTCCAATGGCCATTGGAGGGATGCCCGCCTGCCAACGTCAAGGCAGACCCCCCCTAAGCGGGTCCTAATACTGACCCTTCAGCCTGCTTCCTTGAGCTTCTGGCAAAGATATCTCTAATGAGACAGAAAGGGGTATTTTTTATATACACCCCTTTACTTATTAACCCTTAATAGGGAACACATGGGATGGGTAGCAGCATTGTAACCAGGCTGTGTGATACAAAGTAAATACAAATACAAAAAGAGAAGTCCTGCGCTAAAGCAGCAAGGACTACAACACACATCAGCCCCAATATATAGTAAAAACCAAAGAAAAGAAAATGTTACTTGCGCTTTTTCCTTAATCCCTATGTATATTTAGACAAATGGAGGTCATTTAGTTGCTCCAATGGCCATTGGAGGGATGCCCGCCTGCCAACGTCAAGGCAGACCCCCCCTAAGCGGGTCCTAACACTGACCCTTCAGCCTGCTTCCTTGAGCTTCTGGCAAAGATATCTCTAATGAGACAGAAAGGGGTATTTTTTATATACACCCCTTTACTTATTAACCCTTAATAGGGAACACATGGGATGGGTAGCAGCATTGTAACCAGGCTGTGTGATACAAAGTAAATACAAATACAAAAAGAGAAGTCCTGCGCTAAAGCAGCAAGGACTACAACACACATCAGCCCCAATATATAGTAAAAACCAAAGAAAAGAAAATGTTACTTGCGCTTTTTCCTTAATCCCTATGTATATTTAGACAAATGGAGGTCATTTAGTTGCTCCAATGGCCATTGGAGGGATGCCCGCCTGCCAACGTCAAGGCAGACCCCCCCTAAGCGTCTGGCAAAGATATCTCTAATGAGACAGAAAGGGGTATTTTTTATATACACCCCTTTACTTATTAACCCTTAATAGGGAACACATGGGATGGGTAGCAGCATTGTAACCAGGCTGTGTGATACAAAGTAAATACAAATACAAAAAGAGAAGTCCTGCGCTAAAGCAGCAAGGACTACAACACACATCAGCCCCAATATATAGTAAAAACCAAAGAAAAGAAAATGTTACTTGCGCTTTTTCCTTAATCCCTATGTATATTTAGACAAATGGAGGTCATTTAGTTGCTCCAATGGCCATTGGAGGGATGCCCGCCTGCCAACGTCAAGGCAGACCCCCCCTAAGCGTGTATGCATGTATGTCTGCATATCATTATGAACGTATGGATGGATGTCTGTATGCATGTATGTCTGTCAGTAGGTCTGTATATATGCATGTATGTGTCTGTATATATGTATGTCTGTATGCCATTATGAATGTATGGATGTCAGTGTCTGTATGTGTGTATGTATATGTGTGTATGGATGTCGGTGTCTGTATGTGTCTTTATGTCTTCATGCATGTGTGTCTGTATGTATGTTAGTATGTGTCTGTCTTTTACTATGTATGCCTGTGTGTATGTCTCAGTATGTGTGTGTCAGTCTGGATGCCTGTATGCGTGTATGTCTGTTTCAGTATGTGTGTCTGTTAGTATGTATCTGTGTCCTTTTGTATCAGTGTGTGTGTTTGTGTCTGTGTGTCTGTATTCCTGTGGGCGGTATTTGGAGGCGGACCCAGTGGGCGGTAATTGGAGGCGGGCCCCTGGGGGCCCAGACCCTGAGCTGAGTTAGGGGCCCCAAAATTTCTGGTGGCGGCCCTGCCTCTCAGCTCCCTCCTCCTCCGCACCGGTCCGGTCAGCTCCCTCTGCAAGTCCCAGTGTAAGTCTCGCGGCCGCGCGGAGCGTCTGACCCTGTGGCTCTCGCAAGACTTACACTGGAGGAGAAGGGAGCTGACCGGACCGGCGCGGAGGAGGAGGGAGCTGACAGGAGCTGCAGGAGAGGTAAGTAAACGCTCTCTGCCAGCCCCCCTCCTACACAGCCCCTTGTCTGTATTATGGCAATGTAAGTTGCCATAATACAGACATTGACTCAAGTATAAATCGAATTGGGGTTTTCAGCACAAAAAATGTGCCGAAAACTCAACTTATTCTAGAGTATATAAGGTAAATAACTAAACTTTTTTTTTTTTCACCCCTAACTAGCTTATCACTAAATTCCCCAATTCTCACTAAATTCCACCCATCACAAATAAATAAAAATATTAAAAGTTTAACCCCTTAGGGTTACTAAAAAAATAAATGTAACCCTTGAAGGTAAAAAAAAAACAAAAAACTAGATCACAGTAAAGTACTGTGACCTGTATATTTTGATCAGTCAGCAGGAAAAGGGTTAATTAAAAAAAAAAAAAAAGTACAGGGAAAAGGGATTTGGGACCTTTTAAGGACAGTTTAAATTTCTTCAGGTACGCAATGTAGCAACGATCCATCTCTCTCCACTTACAAAACCCACAAGAGGTGGAGGGAGGCAGATCAAATATCCCAGCAGCATTGTGACCGCTGTGACTGGCTGTCACAGTGATCATGTGCGCTGGGACATCGCAATTTGATGTTGCTGGTCTGTCCCTGACTTGGAGGCACCCAGCAACAGCGTTAACCCCGCGATCGCCGGCACCACGTTAAGGACTGAGCCAAAAGTACACGTTTCGATCAAAATAAAGCGTAAACAAAACTTGCAATTTGATTATATGTCTGTTCAACCGTAATTCACCTCTATCATATTAAGTGCACCCACATTTATTATATATAATTTTATTCAGGAGAAATAGGGCTTTCATTTAACATCAAATATTTAGCTATGAAACCATGTAATATGAATAAAATATAAAAAAGTGAGCAGTTAAGAAATGTTTTTTTTTTTGCATGACATTTTAACTGTAAATGTTATAATACTGTTTGCTTTTACTGCAATAAAATACACATATTTGTATTCAACAGTATCTCACGTGTAAAACATTATACCCTATGTACAGGTTTTATGGTGTTTTGGGAAGTTACAGGGTCAAATATAACGTGTAACATTTTTCTGTTTTTTTCAAATTGAAATTCACCAGATTGGTTACGTTCAGAGGCGGCTCTCTAATTAGGCGGCCACCTAAGGCCTCACGCTGGGGCCTCGCCTGCCTGTGGGCAGACTGTGTCGGGTCCTCTGTGACACCAGGAGGGGGGACCCGGTGGCTTGCCCGGTATGCCGCCGTGTGCGAGGCCCCTCCTGGCTGCCCGGCCAGCCATCAGACACTGGTCTGCAGCTCCGCAGTGAGCAGAGCTGCAGACCATGTGTCTCGTCAAGAACTGGCCAATCAGAGTGTTGCCGTGGGTTACCACGGCAACACTCTGATGATCTCACAAGATTACATGGTCTGCAGCTCTGCAGAGCTGCAGAGCGGAAGCAATGGCCACTGGACCACCAGACCACCCTCTTTCTCAGATCACCACCCTCCCTCAGCATCATCCCCCTCACCAACCTCCGCATCACCCCCCCTCATTATGACCTCCCATCCCCTCCCCTGCCTCAGCATTACCCTCCCTCAGCATCACCCCCTCACCATCCCACTCCTTCCTCAGCATCACCCCCCCCACTATCACCCCCCTCACCACCCTCAGCATTACCTTCCCTCAGCATTACTCCATCACCATCACTCCCCTTCCTCAGCATCACCCCCTCATCAATCCTCCTCAGCATCACCCCCCTCACCACACTGAGCATCACTCCTCACCATCATCCCCCCTCCCTCACCATCATCCCCCCTCCCTCACCATCATCCCCCCTCCCTCACCATCATCCCCCCTCCCTCACCATCAACCCCTGTCACCATCACCCCCATCTCCCACTCACCGTCACCCTCATCATCACCCCCCCATACACACAACAAACTTCAAGAAGCTACCCCATACACATAGGGTCCCAGACAAAAACGCAAACATGCTCACCGAGACATACATTCACATACACACACACACACACACACACACACACACACACACACAAGGATACTCTCTGTCAGACACACTCTCAGGCACATACACACGTAAACTGTGCATCAATGTGTGTATGTGACAGTGTGCATGTATTGCAACTCAATTTTTTTCACTTTTTTGTTAGTGGGGCCCCATGTTTGAGTTTCGCCTAAGGCCTCATAAAGTCTAGAGCCGCCTCTGGTTACGTTACCTTTGAGACTGTATGGTAGCCCAGGGATGAGAATTTCCCCTCATGATGGCATGCCATTTGCAATAGTAGACAACCCAAGGTATTGAAAAAGGGGTATGTCCGGTCTTTTTTAGTAGCCACTTCATCACAAACATTGGCCCAAATTTGCGTTCAAATTCGATTTTTGCATTTTTCACACACAAACAAATATGAACGCTAACTTTGGCCAGTGTTTTCAGAGAAAATACAGTGTTTACAGTGCCCCCTAGGGACACCTCCACTGGACACTCCTTTAGATGGCCACTGGATGAGCTTCCTGGAGCAGTAATGCACAGTCTTTTAAGATGCTGATTGGCCAGGCTGGTGTTTGGCCCTGCCCCACCCGCCTACTTGATGATCTCAGCTAATCCAATGCTTTCCCTATTAATTAATCAATTCTGATGTAAGCCAAGGAGGTGGATCGGGGGCAGGGCCAGTGCCAACGGACCTGTGTGGCGCTGGAAATAAGGTAAGTTTGAACCCTTTCTAAGGGGGCAAACCACCTAAACTGTGTTTTTAACACTATAGGGTCAGGAATTAATTTTTGTATTTTTGACCCTATAGTGTTCCTTTAACTAGGTGTAATTCTCATTTAGGTTATGATCTATATCAGAGTGGATATTGCTATTTTAGAATTTCACCACTCTTTAATTAAAATGGCTGCTGACCTATTTCCACAGCCCCCTAGGTTCCATTTTGCTGGGTATAAAGACCTAAAGGAATATTCACTAATGTGAGAATTAATTTTTTTAATTTTTTTATTTTAAGTAGTTGAACTAGAAGCATAGCTATTGTTGGCTAATTGTTTCTGATTTGACTGTTTTTTTTACCTCAAATTTTAAACACACTTTGAATTCATTCTTTAGTGAATAGACTAATGCACACAGGTTTGTTAGAACACTTTAATATTTAAATCTGTTGAATAGGCACAAATTATTTCCTGGAAAATAAACTTTAAGTTAAGCACTGCTAAAATGTTGAATGTGATCCTTTTTTCCTATTTTACAAAAATAAATGTTTATAACATGTTATAATAAACTCTGAAAGGTGGATTTTTTATTTCATCTCATTCATGAAATGTTACATTTATTCCAAGATTTTTGACATGAGTTAATATTAAAATATATGACATAAACAGAACATGCTTATGGGCCGACTACAATATTGCTCATATTCCAGTGCCGTCAGTTTAAAAGAGAGAGGGGGGAATAAATTGGAGCCTTTTTACAGTGAAAAAACAAATAATCACGTAATATATGCAGTGTTTTAATGCTACACTGTGGTGTTTCTAAGGAAGATACCACATAGTGTGTGGCATTTGGAAAGGTTACTGCCTGTATTGAGAATAATGTCACTGATAAGAGATACTATAGGCACCCAGACCACTTCATCTTATTGAAGTTATGTGGATGCAGTGTCCTTGTCCCCTTAACTCTGCAATGTAAAACATTGCAGGGTTAAGACCACTTCTAGTGGCTGTCTTTGAGGCAGCCACTAGAGGCACCGTCTGCATTTTCACGGTGAAACAATGTTGGATATCCTCACTTTTTGCATGATGATGTCCAGGCCCTTTAAAACTTCCATAGGAAAGCATTGATTCAACAGGGCATGACCCTGCTGGGAGGAAGAGATAGAGCTAAGAATGAAAGATCTCTGGAATTTAGGTGTTAAAAGGTTTAAATCCCTTTCAACAATGGGTTGAAGGTCATGTGGAGGCAAATGGTCACTATGGCATTTGGAATACAGTCTTGTACAGTCATTGGTCATGGTACTTGGAGTAACTCTTTAAAGTATTGTTTATTTTTGCAAATTCAGATACATTTTTAAACTTTTTTTTTTTCAAATGAGTATTCATTCATCTTTTTTATTTTACTATGCATTTTCTCCCTGTCCTTTAAAGGTAATTTGAGGGCAGGACGATATTCACCAAATAAACCAACAACAAAAAGCACCCAATTGTAGTAATCAACATAAATGTTTCTTCTCTTAGTACAGTACTTCCCTAGAGACTGAAATGCATCTTATTGTTGCATTTTAAAAATATCTCATAACCTAGTACTTGCATATCATGCTCAAGAATAACTTACCGTATTTTTCGCTCCATAAGACGCACCTCACCATAAGACGCACCTAGTTTTTAGAGGAAGAAACCCAGAAAAAAAATATTCTGAACAAACTGTCCCATAGTGTTTCTTACTATGGGACAGTTTGTACAGAATATTTTTTTTCTCCCCTGTCCCATAGTGTCCCCCCCTTCCATAGTCTTCTCCTCTCTCCCATAGACTTCATCTCCCCCCCTCCCCACAGACTTCATCTCCCCCCCTCCCCACAGACTTCATCTCCCCCCCTCCCCACAGACTTCATCTCCCCCCCTCCCCACAGACTTCATCTCCCCCCCGACCCACAGACTTCATCCTCCCCCCCCTCCCCACAGACTTCATCTCCCCCCCTCCCCACAGACTTCATCCTCCCCCCCCTCCCCACAGACTTCATCTCCCCCCCCCTCCCCACAGACTTCATCTCCCCCCCCTCCCCACAGACTTCATCTCCCCCCCCTCCCCACAGACTTCATCTCCCCCCCTCCCCACAGACTTCATCTCCCCCCCTCCCCACAGACTTCATCTCCCCCCCCTCCCCACAGACTTCATCTCCCCCCCCTCCCCACAGACTTCATCTCCCCCCCCTCCCCACAGACTTCATCTCCCCCCCCTCCCCACAGACTTCCACCCCCCCCCTCCCCACAGACTTCCACCCCCCCTCCCCACAGACTTCCACCCCCCTCCCCACAGACTTCCACCCCCCCATATCCACAGACTTCCACCCCCCCATCCCCACAGACTTCCACCCCCCCCTCCCCACAGACTTCCACCCCCCCTCCCCACAGACTGCCACCCCCCCCCTCCCCACAGACTTCCACCCCCCCCCCCTCCCCACAGACTTCCACCCCCCCCCCCTCCCCACAGACTTCCACCCCCCCCCTCCCCACAGACTTCCACCCCCCCCCCATAGACTTCATCCCCCTCCCCCTCCCCATAGACTTTATCCCCCTCCCATACTGTCCCCCTCCCCTTGTCCTATAATTACTTACCTGTCTTGCAGCGTTGGCCGGCAGCACAGGGCGCACCGCGGTAGTGGAACTTGAATTTCATGTTCCGTTTTCCGGCGGGACTGAAAGGAAGTGCGCACTCAGCTTGTGCGCACTTCCTTTCAGTCCCGCCGGAAACCGGAACATGAAATTCAAGTTCCACTACCGCGGTGCGCCCTGTGCTGCCGGCCAACGCTGCAAGACAGGTAAGTAAAGCTTCATATTCGCTCCATAAGACGCACAGACATTTCCCCTCACTTTTGAGGGGAAAAAAAGTGCGTCTTATGGAGCGAAAAATACGGTATTTAACAGTAACTGTATAGCTCTCTTATATATAACAAATATATATAATCTCACAAAATAACCCCCTTTCCCCCAACCCAACTAGCTTCCACTACCTTTCACTTGCTCTGACTCTTTAACCTTTCAAAGTCCAGTCTGGTGCAGAGCTGTATTTACCACAAGGTTAACAAGTAATTTGCCTTGGATGGCAGTTTCAAAGGGGGGGGGTGGGGGAAGAAAGCTGCTCCCCAACACCCCTGCAGATGACTTGTTAGTCTTGTATCATGAGGAGTCCAAGATCTGTCCGACTTGCCACCTTAGGGCCCTCCTAAGGCGGTTGGCTGTGCATATTGTAGTTGGGTGTGCTCTTGCTCTACTCCCTCGTGGTCCACACAGTGATGCCAGGAGCCGGAGTATGAAATCACTCCAGCCCTGGCAGCACAAACTGGCATGCGAGCATGCAGAGCAAGAAGAATAGAGCCCAGTCGCCACCTCCATTGCGTGTCTGTCCAGCTGAAGCACTTGATCCCCAGGGACAGGATCCACACCGGACCCCAGGGAAATCATCCACTCCAGCTCTCCCAAAGGTACGGAGACTGGGTGGACTTAAATGAAAATGTAAAAAAACATTATTTGTCAGTGTATGAGAATTTATGTGTTCCTGTTAGTGAGTGGGTGTGTCTGTCAGTGAAAGTGTGTTTTTGGTTAAACAATGTGTGTGACAATGACTGTATTTATAAGTGAGTAGGTGTGTGTTGGTCTTAAAAAGGAAGAGGTGCAGCCTTGACAGAAAGGGGTGGGGTACATTTTTGATCTCTGGGGATTAGTAATGCATAGGACTGCACAAAACCAAAATACACAACTTGTCCTGGGAATGTTAACCCCTTCAAGGCCGGACTGTTTTTGCGATGTTTGTACGTTAAGGACCAGCGCTATTTTAACACTTTTGTGGTGTTTGTGTTTAGCTGTAATTTTCCGCTCTCTCATTTACTGTTCCGGTACAAATTATATATTGTTTTTTTTCAGGACAAAAAGGGCTTTCTTTACATACTATTATTTTTATCATGTCATATAATTTAATTTTTTAAAAATAATAATAAAATATGGTGAAAAATAAAAAAAACATGTTTTTTTACTTCTACTTAAAAAATATTTTACTGATCTACAAAATCAAATGAAACAAACTGCTAAATAGATTCAAAATTTTGTCCTGAGTTTAAAAACACCCAATATTTACATGTTTTTTTTTTGCTTTTATTTGAAAATTATAGGGCTATAAGTACAAGTAGGAAATTGCTGTTTCAAAATGTACATTTTTCAAATGTATCAATAGTGACATTGTAACACTGTTATGTCATAAATCTCCAAAAAACACCCAACATGTATATATTTTTCTTAAACTAGATAACACAGGGTATTCATCTAAGAATATTTTGATCCTTTCTATGCAGCCATTTTACCACAAACCTTTGACAAACTTTGCGTAGGTAGTTTATTTTTTTTTTTCACATAAATTGCAATTCAGGTATACATTCACAGATTCTGTTAGGTGTCACTGCCAAACAATACCCCAATATGTGTTCAGCAACATCTCCCGAGTACAGGGATACCCCCCATGTATAGGTGTGTTGGGTTGTTTGGGGGCTAAAAGGCCACATTTTGCAGGTGCGCATATCAGTTTCCCAGCTTGGAATTTTGACATGTAGTCATAGTTACATAGTTACATAGTTACATAGTTAGATAGCTGAAAAGAGACTTGCGTCCATCAAGTTCAGCCTTCCTCACACCTGTTTTTTGCTGTTGATCCAAAAGGCAAAAAAAAAAAAAAACCCCAGTTTGAAGCACAATTTTGCAACAAGCTAGGACAAAAAATTCCTTCTTGACCCCAGAATGGCAGTCAGATTTATCCTTGAATCAAGCAGTTATTACCCTACATTGAAAGATTATATCCTTGAATATTCTGTCTTTGCAAGTATGCATCTAGTAGCTGTTTAAACATCTGTATGGACTCTGATAAAACCACTTCTTCAGGCAGAGAATTCCACATCCTGATTGTTCTTACAGTAAAAAAAACCTTTCCTTTGCCTTAGACGAAATCTTCTTTCTTCCAGTCTAAACGCATGGCCTCGTGTCCTATGTAAAGTCCGGTTTGTGAATAGATTTCCACACAATGGTTTGTATTGGCCCCGAATATATTTGTATAATGTTATCATATCCCCTCTCAGGCGACGTTTTTCTAAACTAAATAGGTTTAAATTTGTTAACCTTTCTTCATAGCTGATATGTTCCATTCCTTTTATTAATTTTGTAGCTCGCCTCTGCACTTTTTCTAGTGCCATGATATCCTTCTTTAGAACAGGTGCCCAAAATTGCACAGCATATTCAATATGTGGTCTTACCAGTGATTTATAGAGAGGCAAAATGATATTCTCGTCCCGAGAATGAATGCCCTTTTTCATGCATGACAATACCTTACTGGCCTTGGCCACTGCTGATTGACATTGCACATTGTTGCATAGTTTGTTGTCTATAACAATTCCCAAGTCCTTTTCGTGTGTTGTTATCCCTAATTCACTTCCATTAAGGGTATACGTTGCTTGTGTATTCTTTACGCCGAAGTGCATAACTTTGCATTTTTCAACATTAAATTTCATCTGCCATTTGAGTGCCCAGTCCTCCAGTCTATCTAAATCCTTCTGCAGCAAAGTAATATCTTGCTCACATTGTATTATTTTACAAAGTTTTGTGTCATCTGCAAACACTGAAACATGACTTTCAATGCTGTCTTCAAGATCATTTATAAAAATTTTAAACAGAAGGGGTCCCAGAACAGACCCCTGAGGGACACCACTTGCCACCTCTGTCCAGCTTGAAAATTTACCATTAACGACAACTCTTTGTACTCTGTTTTTAAGCCAATGTTCTACCCAAGAACAAGCATTTTCATCGAGACCGATTTCCTTGAGTTTGAACACTAATCTTTTGTGTGGAACTGTATCAAATGCCTTGGCAAAATCCAAATAGATCACATCCACTGCAACACCCTGATCTATACTTCTACTTACTTCTTCGTAGAACGCAATCAAGTTAGTTTGACATGACCTGTGCTTCATAAAACCGTGCTGATTTTTGCTGATAACCATATTCTTCTCAAGGAATTCTTGAATATTATCCCTTAATAACCTTTCAAATATTTTACCAGCCACAGAAGTTAAGCTCACAGGTCTATAATTTCCAGGCAAGGATTTTGAACCCTTTTTGAATATAGGAACCACATCTGCCTTCCTCCAATCCTCCGGAACACTTCCTGAAAGAAAAGAATCTTGAAAGATTAAAAACAGAGGTTCACTTATTTCTACACTTAGTTCCTTAAGTACACGTGGATGGATACCGTCAGGCCCTGGAGCTTTGTTTATATTAACTTTCTTTAGTTGCTGCAGCACATTGTCTTGAGTTAACCAATTACAATTATTCTGCAAGTTTTTAGTAGCAATCATTTGCACATCTATTGCCATGGGTTCTTCTTTAATATATATGGAGGAGAAATAGTTATTTAGAATTCCTGCCTTTTCTTGGTCTTCATTAACTAACACCCCCGTTTCAGTTTTAAGTGTACCTATACTTTCATTTTTGGGTTTTTTGGAATTTATGTACTTAAAAAATGCTTTGGGGTTGGTTTTGCTCTCTTTAGCTATCATTTTTTCATTTTGAAGTTTAATTGCCTTTTTGCACGCATTATTTGCTTTCTTATATCTTTTATAAGATGCATCTGATTTGTCTGATTTAAATGCTTTAAATGCCCTTTTCTTATTTTGAATCTCTTGTTTGAATCTAGTCAACCTGCATGCATGTATTTGGGACATTTTTGAAGCCGACCAATGTATTTTACCCCCATCAAACCATATGGGAGATAACATTAAGTGGTCTTGCTATGCAAGAACACTTAATAATAATATATATGTGAGATAACATTAAGTGGTCTTGCTATGCAAGAACACTTAATAAATATGCACCTATATGTCCAAAATGTGAATCCCACACTTGTATGACAACTTTTCCTTTTTATTATAATGGTTTAAAATGGACTTTCAGGCTTGGTTTTTCCCCTTTAGCTTATGGCCAGTAAAGTTGCAAAATTCCACCAGGGCAATTAAGATGAATCAAGTAGGGCAGGTTTTCCCTCAAAAGGTCTCATAGGGGGGGCGGAGCCTGACACGGACCGGAGCGGTCGCACATTACCGGAGCTCCGGTACAATCCACTGCAATCTGCAGCAATCGGGGATAACCCGCATCACTCACAGCCACACAACCGAGCACTGACCTCGGAGAACCACACTGACACGCCGATGCCGTTCCTCCTGACACCCGGCTCCAAAACTAAACGCTGAGGCGGCAAGGCCTACAGGACGGGAGGGCAACCTCAGACCCTTTCGGGAACGCACTGGCCCTGGAACGTCCCAGACTTTGAGGACTGGTACCCCGACACATTGAGCTCAGGTGAGATGGGCCGCAAGACGCAAAAAACGCCCCAAAACACCGCAAAGCCACAGCGCGATATAGGCCAAATGCTACAGGCCTCAAACGCAGTGAAGGTCCAAACTCCCCGAGACACATCCCCACAGCCTTCAGAGGAAGGTGACACACAGGACAATCCACACCCCAGTCCCCAACACCCACATGGACATCAGAAACTAGCACACCGGCCTCCAAACAAGACATACAGGCAATGCTAACAGGCCTACAGCAGAATCTCAGACAAATGTGGGAAGCAGACCTAGCAATACTCAAGCTGGACGTACACGCGGTGTCAACGCGCACACAGGCAATCGAAGAAGAGGTCAAGGGACTGAGGGAGAACTACCTAGCTCTAGGGGAGAAAGTGCGACACTTACACACCTCACAATTGACAATGGCCAGGCAAGTTAATCTCCTGGATGACAGAGGGCGCCGCAAAAATATTAAAATTCGAGGGGTGTCGGAATCAGTGCCACTGGAAGAATTGCCACACTTCGCTAGACGCCTTGTGGCGACACTTTTACCAGCCAAACAGGCAAAAACATTCCAATTCGACGGGATATATAGGATAGCTAAATCCTCACAAGCACCCACCTCAGCTCCACAGGATGTAATATTAAGATGCCAATCAATGGCGGACAAACTGGGGCTAATGGCAGCAATACAAGGGCAGACCCCATTCGACTTCGAAACATGCAAAATTTCCTTCTTCCAGGACTTGAGCAGAGCCACACTACAATGGTGCAAGAGCATGCACCCAATCACCAAGCAACTCCAAGCGGCGGGTATAGCCTATAGGTGGGCGACCCCAGGAACTCTCTGGCTCACTAAGGACGACAAGCACTTCAAGGCCACCAAACCCACGGAGGGCCCAGCACTGATGACTGCCCTGGGACTACCGAACCTCGCAGCGAACTTGGGGACCCCACTAGACCCTCAGCCTGGGACATCCGAAGCTGAAATAACCGCGACTCCTGGAAGAGGCAGGGGTGCCAAACCCAAGACCTGAGGGACATACTTAAGCCGACAGCCGACTAGGCTTCAGTTCGAACATTTTGTTTAAATGTTTTGTGTAGCTAACCCTGATTCTTAAACTATATGTAGTTCTTTGTTTTTTCTCGTTCTAACAATTATTGCAGTACGAAAGAGGCTCACTAGAGCCAACCACCTCTGCTCCGACGACACCCCCCCCCCTCTCCCTGGGGTTATAGTGAACCGATATCGAGGGCGACATAATAAAACAGACTGGCATCAGGCACGTCAAATAGGTTGATAACCATAATCTGGAACCACACGGGTTCGACCTGATCCTGTCATACTATAGCGACCTATAATCGTCTAGACATACTAGCCATAGCTGTGAACTGATTTAGCGACTACACGCAGCCACCACTAGAATGAAGGGGCACCTTAAGACTCCTTGCATACCATGCACACAGGTGCACCTAATAGCCTTAGTCAGGAACGAACAAAAGAGCGGACTCAGACCTAGAAGGGATACCCACAGAGGGACCCCACGACCACCATGATCTACTCCTGACCTATGTGCAGATGGGCCGCATCATAAACCCACATCCTCGGGACATTGGGCAAGACGTTAGACATAATACCCAGACTTAGTCATACCCACCCTATTCCCGCAGCTCACGACCCTAAAATACAAGGTGTGATATTAGCAGATAGGTACCTTCTACCCTCACGATTACACGACTTACATTACTCATTATAACATTGAGACCAACTGTAATTATAAAATGTATGTGAAACGATTCTAGACATACCTGTGCTTGATATTTACTGTTTTGATGTGTAAAGGCTATTGTGGCCTTGCATATATGTTTATAATTTTCACATACGAAAAATAAAGATTTATAAAAAAAAAAAAAAAAAAAGGTCTCATAGGAAGGACTCCCAACCATGGAGTCTAGGGGGTGTATGAAATGGGGAAACTGCTTTCCCCCAAATCAGGCTGTCACGGGCTCACCCCAAGTCCACCCTTAGTTTGTTTACCCTTTTGCACCATTAACTTGTCTCCCACCCAATTCCCCAAGCATACTACCCACCCCAGGTTGAGTTAGAACCAGGTATAACTGAGTGTCCATACCCTTGCAGGAGCCAGACTCTGCAGACGAGTATGAGACACCATCTGATAGGTAGCTAGTAGACTCATTCCTTTACCAAGAAGATGTGGAGGACTTCCCGGGCCTCCACATCTTCTAGGTGGAGAGGCATTAGTTTTGAGTTGAGCGTCTTGTGTTATCATGAGCTGGGATTCTATAAGCACTCTGATCGACAAAGACTCCGTTCTGGACTGCAATCACTGGTAGGTAATCATGGATCGGATAAAGCACGAGACTTCATCAGGACATCCAGTATATGTCAGTCCCCTGATGGGCTTGAAGGCTGAAGGGAAGCACCACTGATCTTCCCCTTCTCATGCAATGCACCAGTCACAGGATGCACAGCTCGCCTAGCATCCAGGATTTGTGTGAGAGATCTTTGTAGAGAGAGATTGTATATCCTTGAAATTGGATTGAGGCGGAGGATCTGGCGACCACCAAAATCTTCTCCATTAGGCTGAAGTCATGTAGACTACAGACCGTATCATCTTGCTGCTGTCCATCCTGGCAAAGTGGCCAGAGGACTCTAATGTGCGTGGCATAGTTGGATCATGTCCAAAGCCTCAGCTTCCAAGACTTGTTTAAAGAGGGCCTCAAGCATTTCACAGAATGGCTTTGTCAGGCTCAGGTAGGTCTCGAATATTATTCCATCCTGTGCAGAATCCTCCATCTGCCTTTGTAGTTCGAGGAGCATATTTTCTCGGTGTGTTGTTGCAAGCTGAGCAGCCCAATTATGTTGGGCCTCTGTCTTCCTTGCTTCGACTCATGTCTCCAAAGGTTTCCATGGATTTATGCCACCTCCTTGTGTCTTGCGGCACAGAACTCCACTATAGTTGCACTCATATAAGATTTAGTGAGCATGTTAGCTGAGATTTTGTTCAGCTTGGTAAATAATCTGGGCTAGGGCTCCTACCTGTGATGAAACCAGTATGGAATCTGCTGCACTCTGAGCACAGAGAGGCCGGCACCATCTTGTTAACATGTAGGGAGACTCTTTTTCATCTTTCGGTTTGGAAATAAAGTTACCATTGGGACCAGTGAGTCTCCTTTGGGAAAGGTTTAATAGGCCAGGGGTGGGGGAGTTCACACATAGTGTTCCATGTAAAGCCAAACCACGCCCCCCATCTTGGCTTTCTGTCAATCATTGTTATAGGTGCCATTTTTTTTTTACCATCTTTCAGTCAACAATAAGAGAGCATGCAGAGGGGAGGAGAATTTGTTTGCCCTGGCTTTGAATGGACAGAAGTAGTTTGATATTAAATATAAATTTACAAGAAAACGGTGCATCATAAGAATGCAAGAATAAAGAAACACTTCGGGCACAATAACAACTTAATTGAAATGAAGTAACTATGGTGTTAGGCGGTCCCTGGCACTTTCTTAACTGAAACGGAATCTAGCTTCTGTAACTGACTTTCAGGAAGTGCAGAGTGCCGCCAGGTATGGGCACGATTATTTGCTTATAGTAGTCATTTTGATTAAGTTGTTATGGTGCATGTAGTGTTCCTTTTAATACAAGTTATGAGTGATTTTGTTTTATTCACTGGTGTATTGTCCATACAAGTGACAGTTCATCATTGACTTTATCTGATGTTTATCATGATGCTGAGCATAAACCCTTATTAATACATTTTTTTTTTGTCGGACTTCAGGAAACGGTGTCTAGGTACCTCAAAGGATCATCTTCACTCCGCAAGTCCTCTTCAGCTCCTTACACTTCATTGTGAGGAGCCAACTTCACTGCTGAACTCTTGTGCATATGCAATAGTACAGCATTGATGTCTTCCACGGGATCTTCCATATATAGTCGGGAAGGGGAGAAAGGGACAAAGGGGCTGGGGCTAAGATACATAAAGAGGAGCTGTAGAAGGGTAAAGAAACACACACACAAAGGGGCTGGGAGGAAGTAAAAGATACATGAAGGGGACTTGTAAGAGACACATGAGGGGTGTAAGACACACAAAGGGGAAAAATGGGAAATATGCTACAATAAAGCGGTAAGACAATCAAAAGAGGGCATAAAAAACACAAAAGGGGGCAAGAAATTCGAAATGGGGGTTAAGAGAAACACAAGGGAAAATGCATTTCTTTTTTTCTGCGGGGGTGGGGTGGGAATGGATATTCTCCTGCTCTACCTGTGACTCAGTTTTTCAGCACATTAGTCTATGCCGAAGAATTGATTGACAAGTGAGAGAGTTTTTTTTTTGTTTGTTTGTTTTTTCTTCCAATATATATATTTTTTTCTAGTAATCATACTAGCACAATGTACAAATAGATGTAACAGTAGTCTGACAGAAGTACAATTACACATATATTAACATGTAGATATGCATAATACACACATACATTTTTATTAATATATAACATATAAGCAATGAGCACATATTGGCCCAGTAGTGTTGCTAGGTGCACACTCCAGAATAATAACATATTCAAAGTGAAGAGCACACTCATAGGACTTCAAAATAAACAAGATAACAACCTATTTTTTACAACAGCATACATTCACCATTTCCATCCCATTACCCCACTTTTCTTAATATGTCAAGGTAGTTGGACTGAACCATTGATTACATGCAAATGCATGTGTGCTTAAAATAAATCTGCTCTTTTGTTTACTTTGAAGCCCTATGAGTGCTATTTTTAACATTGGAGTAATAGTTTTCAATCTGAAGTTCTTTTCTGCCTCTGTATCTGCACACATATTATTGGTCTGTTATAGAATTTTTTTTTTCTAGGGCTGCTTTTAGTTCCCAGTCCGGCCCTGGTACCTACTTTGTATCAGTATATCTCCTGACCAGGTTGGAATTATAAGGTCACACACTTTTATGGAACCTGGATTCTTTACTCAGAAACTTGCAGGTTTATCTAGTGTTCACTCACTGTTTTCTACAAGATAGACTTAATTAAACTCGTAAAGGATTATTTGCCAAGCTAAGAATTCAAAGTCAATTTAAGGTCAAAACTGAAACAAGTTGCGGTTTAGGCCTACCCAATTTACATAATTACTAACTGGCAGCCCAGCTGGCCCAGATAGCGATGTGGCACTCCCCAATGGAAATGAGAAAATGGGTAGAACTGGAATCTCTTCTAATGGGAGCAGACCTCCCACAATACTTTATCTGGGAACCAAAGGACCTTAGACCCATACTGCGGACAGATTGCCCTCCTATCACAAACTCCATTCACATTTGGGATAGAGCAGGTCAAAAATACTGACTGTCCTCCTCCCCCTCTCCTCTTATGCCCTATCTTAGAAACAGGGCCTTCACGCCAGGTATGGTGGCACAAGCTTTCTGAAACATCGAGCATACAGGCCTACAGAGAGCTTGCCAACTATATGTAGAAGGATCCGTCATCCCCTTTGACACCATGCGGCAGGGACACCACTTAACCCCGGCCGATTTCTTCAGGTATCTCCAGATCGCAGATTATGCTAGGCAACCACACACAAGAAAGGCTGCACTCACAGCCCCCACCTTCTTCGAAAACATATGTCTCCGAGAGCAATCCCCTAGAAGCCTTATCACACTGCTTTATGCTCATATATGCTCAGAAACCACAGAATGGGTCAACCTGACATACACTGACCATTGGGAGAGGGACCTAGGTGAGGTATTGGAGGGTGTTGACTGGCAGGATATCTGGGAGGCGACCGCTACATCTTCCATATGCGTCTCTATGCAGGAACAGTCCTTTAAGACCCTCTTCAGATGGTACACCACCCCAATAAAACTCCACCGCATGCGAAAGACACCTACTGATCTTTGTTGGAGGAACTGTGGCCTTAGAGGCACATACATTCACATGTGGTGGGAGTGCCCCACCATTCAAACATTCTGGGGAAGACGTTAGAGACATACTGGGTCAGGTTTTCCAGAGGGCACCTGCCCTGGACCCGTGGATATACCTCCTGGGCAGGCCAATAGATAACTGGGCCAAACATGACTTAAAACGACTCAACAAAATAACACTGGCAGCCATGCGGGCCATAGCACAACACTGGTTAAAAATGCAATCCCCCCTAGATCGGTGGTCCTGGGGAAAATAAAGGATAGCGATCTCATGAACGACCTCACAGCCAGGGTACGAGGCACCCAAAGGGCATTTGAGAGGATATGGGGATTGTGGAGAGAATGCCCTTTAGCAGAGTAATGGACCTGACGCTTTATAGACAGTGGGGCTGCTGACCAGAGGGTTTTAGGGCCACCCGGGGTGGTGGGGCCCGAAGTGGGGGCGTGCTGCTGCGCTCCCTGTCCCCTCTACCAGATGCCCACAGAAAAATATTTCCCACCCGGCCACCTGTGACCGAGTGATTGTGTATTAAAAACGAAAATTGGCAGCACATGTATGATGTCCGTGCCCCCAGTGAAGGGTATTGCTTATTAAGCGTGTATTGTTTTAACTTGTGTTTACCACACCTGCAAAGTTTATGCTTTCACTGTATTAAGGCTTTCTACACTTGAACACGGTTTCTGCTTAAACCGGAACATCCTGCCTTGTCATATGTTTAATGTCAAACAAAAATAAAGAATAAAAAAAAAAAAAACTGAAACTAGTCTCCATAGACATATACTATCTATTCAGTTTGACTAATGTGGCCTTCAATTTGAAATTAACTTTTAATTCTTGTTTCTGTAAATATCTCATAGTGGTTATTTTCCATTCATATACCTTGTGTCATCTTTACAGTTTCATTTTTTTTTTTTTTTTTTTTTTTTTTTATGCAACCACTTGTTTTTACTGTATAACCCAATGCATGTAATCTGCATATTTATGGCTTTACCATGTAGTTTATATATTACTTAACATTTGTACTCCAGAGAGACATTTGGTCCCATGTAGTTATTGCAGTTACTGCCTTCTAGATGAAATGAGTATCTCCAGCAATGTTATTTATAGAGTGAATGAGAAAATGTGGTTTTGAGGCTGCAGACTTAAATACATGGTTTGTCTGGTCGGTACACAATATATGTATTAGATATTTTTACAACACCATGGAGGCTTTGGCACCAAATAAAATACTCTCTCAACTTATTATTCAAATATTTATTTTTCATTACTTTTTTTTAAAGATAATGTTAGCAGACTTTCCCTTATAGGGTAAGATTTTTAAAAAGGAAAAACTCATGCCATTTTCTGTATAAACAACATCCTTAAAGGGGAACTTTTCTGGCATTTACACCATTGAGTAGCAAATTGAAAATCTAAATATTAAAAGGGACACTATAGTCACCAGAACAACTGTAGTCTAACATAGTTATCATGTCTATAGCCTGTTGCTGCAGTCTTTTTAATGTAAACACTGCCTTTTCAGCAGAGGCGGCTCTAGACTTTATGAGGCCTTAGGCGAAACGCAAACATGAGGCCCCACTAACAAAAAAGTGTCACATATACACATTGATGCACTGTCTACCTGTGTATGTGCCTGAGAGTGTGTCTGACAGAGAGTATCCTTGTGTGTGCGAATGTATGTCTCTGTGAGCATGTTTGCGTTTTTGTCTGAGAACCTATGTGTATGGGGTAGCTGATGGTGAGAGAGAGCGGGGGGTGTGATGGTGAGAGGGAGCGGGGGGGTGTGATGGTGAGAGGGAGCGGGGGGGTGTGATGGTGAGAGGGAGCGGGGGGGTGTGATGGTGAGAGGGAGCGGGGGGGTGTGATGGTGAGAGGGAGCGGGGGGGTGTGATGGTGAGAGGGAGCGGGGGGGTGTGATGGTGAGAGGGAGCGGGGGGGTGTGATGGTGAGAGGGAGCAGGGGGTGTAATGGTGAGAGGGAGCGGGGGGTGTGATGGTGAGAGGGAGCGGGGGGTGTGATGGTGAGAGGGAGCGGGGGGTGTGATGGTGAGAGGGAGCGGGGGGTGTGATGGTGAGAGGGAGCGGGGGGTGTGATGGTGAGAGGGAGCGGGGGGTGTGATGGTGAGAGGGAGCGGGGGGTTGATGGTAATGTGAGAGGGAGCGGGGGGTGATGGTAATGTGAGAGGGAGCGGGGGTGATGGTAATGTGAGAGGGAGCGGGGGTGATAGTAATGTGAGAGTGAGAGGGAGTAATGTGAGAGTGAGAGGGGGTAATGTGAGAGGGGGTAATGTGAGAGTGAGAGGGGGTAATGTGAGAGTGAGAGGGGGGTAATGTGAGAGTGAGAGGGGGGTAATGTGAGAGTGGGGGGGTAATGTGAGAGTGGGGGGGTAATGTGAGAGTGAGAGGGTAATGTGAGAGTGGGTAATGTGAGAGTGAGAGGGGGGTGATGTGAGAGTGGGTAATGTGAGAGTGAGAGGGGGGTGATGTGAGAAGGAGGGGGTGATGGTGAGTGGGGGGAGGCTGAGGGTGGTGACAGAGGGTTATGCTGAGGGTGGTGATGCTGAGGGTGGTGGGGATTAATGCTGAGGGTGGTGAGGGGCGATGCTGAGGGTGGTGAGGGGTGATGCTGAGGGTGGTGATGCTGAGGGTGGTGGGGGGTGATGCTGAGAGGGGTGATGCTGAGAGGGGTGATGCTGAGAGGGGTGAAGCTGAGGGGGGTGAGGGGTGATGCTGAGAGGGGTGAAGCTGAGGGGGGTGAGGGGTGATGCTGAGGGTGGTTGGGGGTTATGGGGGATGGTGAGGCTGAAGGTGGTGGGGGTGAGGCTGAGGGTGGTGGGGGTGAGGCTGAGGGTGGGGAGGGGTGATGGTGGTGGGGGTGAAGCTGAGGGTGGTGGGGGTGATGGTGGGGAGGGGTGATGGTGGTGGGGGTGAAGCTGAGGGAGGTGAGGGGTGAGGGTGGAGGGGGGAAGCTGAGGGTGGTGGGGGTGAGGGTGGGGAGGGGTGATGGTGGGGAGGGGTGATGGTGAGGGTGGTGGGGGTGATGGTGGTGAGGCTGAGGGTGGTGATGGTGGGTGATGGTGGTGGGGGTGAGGCTGAGGGTGGTGGGGGGTGATGGTGAGGAGGGGTGATGGTGGTGGGGGTGAGGCTGAGGAGGGGTGATGGTGGTGGGGGTGAGGCTGAGGGTGGTGGGGGTGATGGTGGTGGGGGGTGAAGCTGAGGGTGATGGTGGTGGGGAGTGAGGCTGAGGGTGGTGGGGGGTGATGGTGGGGGGTGGGGGTTATGGTGGTGGGGGTTATGGTGGTGGGGGTGAGGGTGGTGGGAGTGATGGTGGTGGGGGGTGAAGCTGAGGGTGGTGGGGGGTGATGGTGGTAGTGGGGGTGAGGCTGAGGGTGGTGGGGGTGATGGTGGTGGGGGGTGATGGTGGTAGTGGGGGTGAGGCTGAGGGTGGTAGGGGGTGATGGTGGGGAGGGGTGATGGTGGGGAGGGGTGAGGCTGAGGGTGGTGGGGGGTGATGGTGGAAGTGGGGGTGAGGCTGAGGATGGTGGGGGTGATGGTGGTAGTGGGGGTGAGGCTGAGGGTGGTGGGGGTGATGGTGGTGGGGGGTGAAGCTGGGGGTGGGAGAGCCTACCTTTCCCTGGTGGTCCAGTGGGCTCCCTGGTGGTCCGGTGGCCACTGCTCACGGTCTGCAGCTCCTCAGAGCTGCAGACCGTGTAATCTCGCGTGATTTCAGAGCGTTGCCGTGGTAACCCACGGCAATGCTCTGATTGGCCAATTCTCGCGAGTCACATGGTCTGCAGCTCTGCACACTGCGGAGCTGCAGACCAGTGTCTGTGATGGTGGCCGGGCAGCCAGGAGGGGCCTCGCACCCGGCGGCATACCGGGCAAGCCGCCGGGCCCCCTCCTGGTGTCAGGTCCTCGGTCAGTGACCGAGGACCTGACACACTCTGCCAACAGGCGGTTTAGGCGGGCGCAAGGCCCCCGCCAGCGCGAGGCCTTAGGCGGCCGCCTAAACCGCCTAATTAGAGAGCCGCCTCTGCTTTTCAGTGTGCAGCACTGTCATTCAGCTGAACACTCTCCATAGAAATGCATTTTGCTGTGCATACTCAGTAGCCTCCAAATTCTTTCCTATGGGGAAGCATTGGATTGGCTGAGGTTGTCAAATTTGATTATCTCAGCCAAGGAAACAGAGCGGGCCAATGCGCAACAATACCAGCAAGGCAGAAATAAGGCGATTTTTAAACCTCGTGGGGGCCGGACCCTAAACAGCGGTTTTACAACTATAGTTTCAGGAATAAATGTCTGTATTCATTTTAAAGGAACACTACAGTGTTAGGAATACAAAACTGTATTCCCCACATTATAGTGTCTCTCTGCCTACGCACACCACCCCCTGCCCCGGCCCCCCATTTTTCACTTGCATGACTCCTCAGCACTCGTCCTCCTGCAACATCCCCGCAATCCAGAAACCTAGTACGCATGCACAACAAGTGCTGCTAACATTATGGCTTCCCCAAAGGAAAGCATTTCATTTGTGTTTTCCTATGGGGTTTTTGAAGGAGCAAAGCGTGAGGAAGTACAGTCTGGTACGCAGCCACTACAGGCAGTCTTAACCATGTAATGTAACCATTGCAGTTTCTATAAAAGGGCAATGTTTTACTTTGCAGGGTTAAGGGAACAGAGATACTGCACCCAGTTCACTTCAATGAGATAATGTGTCTATAGTGTCTCTTGAAAGATTTCACAAATTATATTGTGATCCAGTTCAGACAAGGCAAAGCAAGGGGAAAAAATGGAAAATGAGGAGGAGAAAGAGAAACATTGTTTAATTTCTCTTCTTTGTATGTTTTCTCTAAGCAGATAACCAAAGGACAAAGCTTTTAACAATATTAACAAAGACAAATATCTATGATGGTGGCACCCAGTTGTAGGATAGAGAGGATTTGATTTCTACATTGAACTTTTTTTTCTTACCTTACAAACCTCTATTTCTTAAAGGGACACTATAGTCACCTGAACAACTTTAGCTTAATGAAGCAGTTTTGGTGTATAGAACATGCCCCTGCAACCTCACTGCTCAATACTCTGCCATTTAGGAGTTAAATCCCTTTGTTTGTGAACCCTAGTCACACCTCCCTGCATGTGACTTGCACAGCCTTCCATAAACACTTCCTGTAAAGAGAGCCCTATTTAGGCTTTCTTTATTGCAAGTTCTGTTTAATTAAGATTTTCTTATCCCCTGCTATGTTAATAGCTTGCTAGACCCTGCAAGAGCCTCCTGTATGTGATTCAAGTTGAATTTAGAGATTGAGATACAATTGTTTAAGGTAAATTACATGTGTTTGAAAGTGAAACCATTTTTTTTTCATCCAGGCTCTGTCAATCATAGCCAGGGGAGGTGTGGCTAGGGCTGCAAAAACAGAAACAAAGTGATTTAACTCCTAAATGACAGTGAATTGAGCAGTGAAATTGCAGGGGAAGGATCTATACACTAAAACTGCTTTATTTAGCTAAAGTTATTTAGGTGACTATAGTGTTCCTTTAATTATGGCTATAGTAAACATACAATTTAAAGGGGCAGTACAGTCACCAGAACAACTACAGCTTATTGAATTTGTTCTGTGAGTAGAATCATTACCTTCAGGCTTTTTGCTGTAAACATGGTCTTTAATGTTTACATTACAGCCTAGTGATAACTTCATTGGCCACTCTTCAGATAGCTGTTAAAGATCCTTCCTTGGTCATGGCTGCCTAAAATGCATCCAAACATTCAGTATCTCCTCCCTCTGCATTCAGACACTGAACTTTCTTCATAGAGATTCATTGATTCAATTCATCTCTATGAGGAGATGCTGATTGGCCAGGGCTGTGTTTGAATCATGCTGGCTCTGCCCCTGATCTGCCTCCTTGTCAGTCTCAGCCAATCCTATGGGGAAGCATTGTGATTGGATTAGGCTACCACTTCTGATGATGTCAGCAGACTGTTTGCTGGTCTGAGGTAGACAGGGCAGAGCCGACAGCTTCAAGCTTGAATACAGTAAGATTTTGGGAGGCATGAGGGGTCCAGGGGGGCTAGATGGTGGTTTTAACACTATGGGGTCAGGAATACATGTTTGTGTTCCTGACCCTATAGTGTTAGTTTTAAAAATCTGGAAAGTGACATTTTCCCTTTAACATACTCTGTTGCCTGGCAGCTTATCTGGTTTGGGGTTGTACTGATGGAATAGTTGTGTGCTACAGCTTCTCTTGGCTGGCATTGGTGAATTGGTGCTCAGATATCTCATATATGACACAATGCAAGATCATTATTTTGATATGGTATTGTTGCATGTAACTATATTGGTTGTGTTACAGTGCTATTTTTTGGTCCATTTATCCAAGTTTTTTCTTCCTAGTATCCCGTTCCCTACAACTGATTTCTAGCTTCCAAAAGCTCATCTACATTTACTGAGCTTGAACATTTTTCTTGCTTGCTTTGACATTTTGAATTGTAGATCTTACTTACTTTCTCGATCCTTATGACACTACATATTGGGTAGCTGCCTATTTATTGACTGCTTTTGGGGAGTTGTTTCCACCTGCAGCCTGCTTAGACAGTGTTTTTATTTGTTTTTGTACTTCTGTGTATGTCCCTGCTGCTTGACCCCAATTACAATATTGTGTGCCTGCATGTGTAGGTATTTATAAAATCATAAGAAGCACACACTTGTGCTAACCAATTTGTGTCATTGCCCTGTAGTCTTTGGCTTTCCATATTAAAGTAAATAAATGATGATCACTGGTAACTTAGAAGGGAGCTTTGCAGAGGGTTTATAATTGAATTGGACATGGTCAAGTGTGTGTTGCAGGCTATATATATCCTACCTAGAGTCTCGTATTATCACCATACAAAATAAAACACTGTGTTTAATTCCCACTTCTCCCAGCCGGCAGCAGTTACTATAATACACATCAGCCCCAATACATACAATACAAAACAAAGAAAAAGTTGCTTATGCACTATCCAAATCCCTATGTACATTTAAGTAACTGGAGGTTTTTTAGTATCACTCCAATGGCCGTTTAAGTGTAAGAGTTTAGAGAGGAAAAGGGTGGAGGCCATGCATGGTGAAGTAATTAGAAGGGTGAGCCAAGTGTCATTAACACTTGTCTTACTATTGCACTACATCCACCATGTCTAGATGGATTGGGTTTGGTTTTTGTATTTTTTTTTTGTATCATCTGCTTTTGATTTCCAAACTCTTTCTATCATTTTGGTACAGGTTAATCTTTTACTCCCCTATCCATAAGAATTTGTTTTTACAACAGTTAGCATTTTTTCTTGTTTTTTCTAGTTTTTGTTTAAGAAAATAAGCTAGACATTTTTGGTTTCAAAGTCTTCCCAGTGTTTTATATCTTGCTTTGACCTTTGGGAGGTTATACTTTCATAATCCTCTTTTACACTTATATACATACATTCTGGAGAATGCTTTTCATCTGTTCATTCTTGTTTCATCTGACAGTTAAAGGAAGGTTTTACTTTTCATGCTCACAATAATCATCAGTTATTCCCTGTTTTGGTCATTTGGAGTCTAGTGGGTTGTTTTCTGTTGCAGATCTTCTTAAAATGCACCACACATCACTTTACAGACATTGAGTCTTCTTTTGAATCTCGTATTGTGAGATGGCAAGAGTATAAAACTGTCAAATTTATTTGTGTTGGAGCTCCTGTCTCTGACAGAGTACCTCCATCCAGTCCACTTCCTAGCCACTTGCCAGGAATCAGAAACCCTCTGCCTATTTCTCTGTAGTCCTTCTTTCAGGCAGGTATGCACCTCTGCCTGCAATGTGATAGCTCCTGTCTTTATAGAGACACTTAGTGGCGGAACTACAGCTGGTGCTGCCACACAGGGGCCTGCACGCGGAGGGCGCCCATTGGGTGGCCCATGCACTTAGGGCCACCCGATGGGTATTTCTGAAAAGGGGCCCAGTCAGGCATGGGAGGGAGTCACAGCATTAGTGGGAGGCTGCACAAGAGGAGTGGGAGAGGCCCACGTACAGGAACATTAGGCAACTTACAGGAACTTTATAATAACATATTCAAAAAGTGCGGGGGGAGGGGGGGGGGGAGACCATTCACACAAAACATCTCTCCTGCCTGCAGAATTGGCAATATGTAAATCTGCTTGAATATGCAAATTAACACACCTTGCTATTCAGGTAGTACATATAGAAGTTTCTACCAACAGAGGGTGCGCTAGAGGCTCCATAGCCAAATCCACCTAGTTGGTTGCAAGCATCAGCAGGATTTATACATTTTACACGACCTGCACCTATAATGGGCGCAGAGGGTAACTTGGACATAGGAGTAGTTCAAGGTCCTATATGAAGTGTTTGTGTGAAACTCCTGGTGATGGTGACTACCGTCACAAAACATTTATATTCTATAATCCTGTTTATTGTAGGTTGTAAAGGAGGGTAAACCTTTGTGCATGTTAGTTAGTTTTCTATCTGAATATAACTGGTCACAGGCATTTATTTACTAAATGGTATATACTGGCACATTGTCAATATTATCTGTGTTGGTTCGAAGCACACTCTTGCAGGCCTCCCAACTATGCTGATTATGACTGCGTAGTGCGGTTACATCATTAGATGTGCTTACGCTATGTTCAGGGCTAGGACTAGAACCCTGCAGAAAGCACTGAAATAGTTCTCCCTGCATGGCGTACCCTCATGGGTGGCCCTACATGATTGGCAGGTAACCTGGCATGCATTTCAAGATGACTGACTGGTCTAGCTCCTTCTTTCTGGGAGGTTCTGCCACTTTGGATTACCTTTACCCCTCCCACTGGTGTTCCGAGAAGCATGGGAAGTATGCTGTAGGCACCATAACCACTTTATCCTATTGAAGTGGTTATTGTCAAAAGTCCCTGCCATCATTCATCGTTTTCAAGCAGTTTAACAGGGCAACAGGCTGGCCTCTCTCTGCTGCTAAGGTGAATGCTTTCACATTTGCCTAAGCAGTGATGGGCTAGGAGTGTCAGCGGACCATTTATTCTTTGGTATGTCTATGGTGGAGAGGAACCATTTGGAAATGTACTGCAGGGGAAAGTAAAGTGTAACATCCTAACCGGTATCGTTTTAAGCAAATTCGCCATGTTTGGGTGAGCATCCTGCCTCCCTTTCTGCTGGTTAATATCTCCCTATAGCAATTTTTAACATATAGAATGAAAAGAACACAAAGTATAAACTGTTTCATATGTAAAACTGAGAGGATTAAAAATAGATTTTTTTTAGGGATTTTTTTCAGGGATTGACCTGAAGTGTTCTTAGATTTCCATTCATAGCAATTTATTGTGTCCACACACGAGAGAAATGTCCCCAATAAGCTCAGTGCATTTTATTCTTAGATGCATTAATGTTGTGCAAAGTACAGTCAGACTAGTAAGTCTGAATGAGATCCCTTTAGAAGTACTGGAATGGGCAGTCCTGGGCATGCATGCAGGCAGGCAGACACACCTTGGGTTGGACTGCCCTTTTCTCGCAAACTCTTTCCCACATCAGATCTGCTTCAGGGTATTCATGTACTTTGATTATATCTGCAATAGTTGATTGTTTATATTTATTTTTTATTCTGTAGCTTATCTGTAGCTGATAGCTATTTTTATTTTTATCTTTTTTAGGCTCGACTCTCATTTGGGAATCATACCCAACCTTGATTATTAGTCCTGGGTAAAAAGTAATGTATCCTAACTGAAGCTTACCATTCCATCATTAAACCACAGAGGAAGCGATTTATGGAGTCAGGATATTTTTTTTCCATTCTCCTGTCTGTGGTGTGTTTTAATGTTTTTATTTTTTAAAATTATTATTATTATTTTAAACTGGCTTTCACTAATTGTTGTCACCATCTTGTAGTTGTTCAGTGTACTTCCTCAGAGGCTTATGTCAGAATTGGTTTTGCTGAAGTCTATGGTCATACCTAGTCCAAAGGAAGTTGAACTCCAATCACACAAAATCATACCTCAACAACATTTCATAAGGACACAGAGGGACACTCTAATTATATGGTTGGGGTGTGGCCAGGAGCAGGGCTGTTCTAAGAAATTTTAGGTGATTATCCAACAGCAATTTACGCAACTAAAATTTAATTTAGAACAAGAACAATGTATCTTATTTACACAGACTAATTTCTAAAGACAATTATTGTAGTTTAAAGACACATTACTGTGAGTATTATTGCTGTTCTTTTTATACATTGAGATATACAAATATGTATAATTATAGAAAAGAGGGACATGGGTATTAGGACCCAAAATAGGGGCTAGTCCTCCTAAATAGGGACACTTGGGTGGTAAGCAAAATGCACTGATAAATAGCACTTAGCTTTGACATTCTTGAGCCTCTCTGTGCTCTGCACATATCTTAACTCTGGTGTCTAGTCTATAACATTTGTTAGGGGGGTCATTCCATGTCATGTCTACATTGCAGTTAGCTCTACCATTTTTTGATGTTTCTAAAACTTGACAAGAACTTCTTATCACCCTTCCAGGTAAAAATATTTTCTTGGGATATAAGCAATTTGTCAAGTTTTCCACTCTGAGAGGTCCTCTTACTTTTACCTCTTTTTGGGTCACCACTGTTGGAATGGTCCGATATCTTCCCGTGTTGCATTTGTTACTTCACTTTCTTAACATTTTTCCTGTGTTACTTTGGGTGATGTTTAATTGCTTAGTTCCCTCTGAGGGGACCGTTGGCTGCTTCTTCTGTGCCTAGCTTCTTCTTAGAAGACTGCTTGGCTGGACTCTATCAGCTGTTTACTGCTTATATTCAAAGTGATATTTTAATGTTGTGTATTGTATTGTTTTGTTTACTAGACATGCCCCTACTCACGGCATAGCGAGTAGGGGCAGAATTTACGAATACGAAGTAATCTTTACTTAGTATTAGTACATTTGACTGAAAGACTCAAGTAGCATTATTCTCACCGCTACCCCCACCATGGTCACACCATACTCAGACAGCCTGCAACTAAGTAACATGCCAGCTAAGTTAGGAGCTCAATATATAGGCTTGCTGATATCCCAGATAATATTCTCAGGGTTATATTTAACCAGTTTTACACAGCACCTGTGCATTTTATTTCTACAATCTAGTGAACCGCTCCTAATTAAGCTTGTTTCAAACTACAAAACTAGACCTCTATTACATGTCCCGGAGTCAGCATGGGCAGGTTTGGTATTATGATGTTTCAAATTGCTCTTTATTACTTATGTATGGGTTGTTCTGTTTCCAGTTTCACATTTCCTCTGCATAGGAAACTCTGATCTATTTCACACACAACAAAAAAAGTTACGTTTGTTTAAGGTGTCTCTATAATATTTATAGAATAATATATACTCCTTTTGTCTCCTTTAGCTTATCTGTGTGTGCTTGTTAACTGCAATCCTTGGCTGTATATTTGGACTTAAACCAAGCTGTACTAGAGAAGGTAAGAAAGTTATTAACGGAGTTAATAGTTTAGAGTTTAGAAAACGTCTGGTCAAACACCTTTCCTCACCCATCGCAGGAATTGTTTAGTTGATATTTTAATGCTGCATTCCTCACAATTGACATGTTAATGGGGAAAAGAGACAGCAAGTAAGTTTTTCTCTCCTTAACATACAAGTTGATGTGCAGGAACACTGCAGTAGTGACTGTGGTGCTGTTCATCTTTCATCGGTCAGACTATTTTTTATTAAAGAAACATTATAGGGTCAGGAACACAAACCTGTATTCCTGGCCCTATAGTGTTAAAAACCATGTTAGCCCTGCCTACCTCCTTTAAATAACTAGGAAATTCACCATATTTTGACACTAGTTCCGCCCCTGATCCACCTCCTTGGCTGACATAATCAGAATTGATGACCTTAGCTTAACACAATGCTTTGCCATAGGATGATCACAGCCAAGGAAACAGGGCGTGGGCGGAGACACACACCACCCTGACCAATTAGTGTTTAGAATACAGTCTAGGGGTAACTTCACCGGCCCCTCCTCAGAAGTCTACAAGAGGTACTTCCAGGGGCAGTGCTGTGTAGCACTCTCATTCAGTGTCTCCACCCTCTGCACGCAGACACTGAACTTTCCTCATAGAGATTAATTGATTCAATTCATCTCTATGAGGAGATGCTGGTTTGCCAGGGCTGTGTTTGACTTGTGCTGGGTCTGCCCTTGATCTGCCTCCTTGACAGTCTGTCAGTCCTCAGACCACAACTTCTGATGATGTCAACCATACAGGCAGATCAGGGGCAGGGCAGAGGCAATAGCTGCACTAACATTTTACTATATATTTAGGGAGGCAAGGGGGGTCAGTGGGGGGGGGGGGGGGTAGGTGGTGGTTTTAACACTATAGGGTCAGGAATACACTCTAGAGTGTTCCTTTAATAGGAATGTTACCAGGAAGAGTTTTTGGAAAAGAGCAAAAAAAACATTTAGAAAATAAAGGGTTTATTTGGCACTTTTCAATGTAAATCTCTACTGCAGCTGAATGAGATGCCACAATGTTGTTGTTTTTTTAAATTTTGTTAATTTTTTTTTAGTAATTCTATTAATGGTACTTACTACTGTAAACTTCAGTAATTATATGCTATGCAAACCTAATGGGATAGTTTAAAGCACAATCTTAAACAAGAAAAGCCACATAAGAGGTTACGAAATAAGGAATTCAAAATATGGAGAGAAAAAAAACACAAAACCATAAGAATAATAAAAAGTAATCCGTGACCTTTGCCTGGCTCTCAATGTGACTACTAAATCATGATGCTCTGGCAATGCTGCACAGCAGAAGTTTTATGAAAAGAGCAGGGATCTTTTGATGTTATTGTAAAATTATCAGAGTGGAATTATCTAGCGAAACTATTAAAGTAGAGTAGATTTTAAAAAGCCAGCCTAATTTGAAGATTTACCTACTATGTGCCAGATCAGAGTGATCCTATAACTAGCAACAGCTGTATTGAACATTTTCATTTTATTTTCCAGGAAACCATTGGAAAACATTTGATACATATTGGTCATAATTCCATATTAGTAACTTGTTCTGCCACAAATACAATGAGCGTCTTATGAGTAGGACATGTAAACTGGATTTCACACGGACACATGGTAATCTAGGCTGATAAAAAGACTCAAGTAAATTTAGTTCAACCTTTAAAACCTCTTTTTATCATGTTGATCTAAAAACAGGCAAAACAAATAAATACAGTTGAAGTTATGGATAATTATGCCACAAAAGGGGGAAAAAACTTCTTGACACCACAACTTATTGATGTGGTTATGGTAACTGAATTCTGTGAATGACGGGTCCCACATCATTGCTAATCTGTTCATTCACTGTTTAGTAGAGATTTTCGGCATCCAGCAGCACTGCTGCTCTGCCTCTGCTTCACACACCACTAAGGGTAGTGGGCAGAAGTTTAGTTACATGTCCGACATATCGTGATTGGAGGCCAGACTTCAAACTGGAACAGTTTCCTGGTATATTTTTAAAATGCTCACATGAAGCATAATACAGCCTTACATTTTATGATTAATTTCTGTGGGATATAAAGACACAACACCCGATAAAAAAGACGGTGAACCGATACAGCAACAGTCGCCTAAATGAGACGCTCTTATTTGAAATATCTCCCTTCAATTATTGCACTGAAATATAACAATTTTCTGATCAAAATATCCACATTTATTATTATTTTTTTTGTAGAAGCAAAGTAGCTGATGATCTAGGAAATATACAAAAAAACAGTGAGAGATCTTTCACCGAAATTTTAATGGTTGTGGGGTAATTAGGGCATAACCCAACATGAAAATAATAAGGAATATTGGAACGGATTTACGAAGAGCAAGACCAGTACTACCCCTACTACTCTTATGAAAGCTGCTAATCCAATTGTAGGCTTAGTGCCTTAATACATAAAAACAAAAACCTATTTATTTTATAAAATCCCTAACTGGATAAATAAGAAATGAAAAACATAAATAACTGTTAACATAACATGCAAAAAAAGAAGAGCTAAATGTTAAAATAGGACCAGCTGCAGGAGTCTTATGATAGTATCCAAAAGTAAACCCTCACTTGAAATATAGACACAAACGCTAGTTGACCTAATACAATGTTGGAAAGCGTTGAAATGAGAAAGGTGCTGGTCTAAGGCTAGGGGTAATTGGATGCTGTAAAGGGTATTATACGGGTAGAGTACATTTATATGCTATGAGAAGTGGTCAGCAAGTTAATTGCAAATTAAATGAAACATGTATATCTCTGATTAAATGTTAAAGCTAAAAAAAATCCTTTAAAAGTAGGAGAGTGGGTGCAGGGATATATGAGGAAATCCAAGGCAGCAAACCCCAAATTGATTTGAATAACAATCGGGAAGCTAGCGATGGGAGTAAGAAAAATAAATCCCCTATTAATATATCGCAGTTACTCACAGTACAATAAGTTAGTGCGGTGTGATTTTGCAGATCATCCGTGGAATCCGCTCAGTACTATAAAGAGAAACACGGTGCTGTATGGAATATAGCACTTTGATTTAACAGACACAATAGTTAAGAGTTGAGATAATAGGCCAAATCTGTCTGTTTGGTGCGCTCTGAAGTGTATACAATGATGTAAATAATATAGCTAGTAGTTATCTGATGATCTCATTTTTATTTCAGTAACCACTTGCAAAAATCGGTGTTTTGAACGAAAATTTGGAAGCTGTCGATGTGATGCTGCATGTGTGGAGCAAGGGAACTGCTGCATAGATTATCAAGATGTGTGCATTAGGCCAGGTGAGAGTAACGTATCTTGTACTGTCATAATACTATTAAATTATAAATAATAAAGTGACACACTACTTTAAAATGGGGTCATTATCACCAAGACTGCAAACCATAATCACCAAACTGAATTTTCGTTTTTGTGTGTATTTTTACTTTGATGGATGTTGCTATATGGATATTTAATTGCAGTAATGAGAAATTTTGTGTGTCCGGTGTTGCCATAATCAAAACATGAAACAAGCTTGGTCATAACAAGGCATCAATAACAACGATCCCAGGTCATCCCCTCCATGGGGCCATGCAAGCACCACTCTTTCGGTATATTGTTTACAAAACTGTCTCTTTCACAACACTTTCACTTTGAGTGTCAAAAAGTTGAGACAGTAATTGTGTTAATTATTTGGATTTGTTGCACATTGTGGCTAAAATCTTGGACATTACATATTGGAACAAAGCACTTAAAAACAGATTATGATGGCATAGACCAGGCACAGAAAACCTTTGGCACTCCAGATGTTTTGGACTAAATCTCCCCTGATGCTTGCCATCATTGTAGATGTAAGAGCATTAATTGCGATGTAGTTCACAACAGCTGGAGTGTGGGTCTTCAGTTGTGGTCATTTCCTCTTCACTTCTAATCTTTGCTCTCCCCATGTCTGTCTTTTTTTTTCCTTATTATTTATTTATTTATTTATTTTATTTATTTATAAAGTGTGACGAAACCAATCTCGCCACATTGTATTGGAGGAGCCTGGTTGCCCGCCTGCTGCCTCTGGACTATGGACCGGCAGCTAAAGGGTTAATTTTACTGTGCAGAAGGATTTATTTCTCCCTTTCTGCACAGCAGTTCGGTAGATTCCATCTACCGAACAAACAGCCGTTCACCAACATCCCCAGAGCCGTGGGAAGCCGGCCGGCGTTGTTAATTGGCCACACAGAAGCTGGAGTGTGCTGCCAATTTACCTCCCTGAAGCTGCGGTTAACCGCAGCTTAATTGCTTGTTAACTGTGTGGCCGCTGTTACACTTTGCGGCCGCTAGGTGGCGGTGTTCTGGAGCTCCCCGGGCAGCCAGCGCTTTTCTGCACGGCTTTCATGCACCAAAATCGGACACTTTTACGTGCAGGCACCGCTGAACCTCCAGCCCCTGGTTCTCATTCGTATGGATTTGGTGAATGCAGGGAAATTCGGTAGTTTGTTTTATGTGAACTGTAGTAACCCAGATAGTCTGCCATGGAGCCTGTTCGTATAATTAAAGACTTTGGCTCCATGGCAATTAAAATGTATTTGTGTGGTCTGGGTGCCATTCTCCTAATAATGTGCACCCAGACCTGAGCTATCTGGGGATATGTTACATGTCTGTGTTTTGTGTATAAAATGTGTCTGTATGTATTTTAAAGTGATAGTCTGTTTCTGTGTCACCATGTGCATAATGGAGTCTGGCCTTTGTCCTAGGAGATAATTGAATTACTTCATTAATTATCTCCAGGGCAGAGAGGAGGAAACCAAGATGCATGGTGGGAAAGTATTGTGGCTGTGTGTACGAAAATGATACATGTCTGTCTGCTGTTTCAGTCTTCCATCTGGTCCCCTAGGGGAGTGTCCACCAGGTGGGAGACCTGCATAAATACAGGGGCAGGTAGCCCTGAATAAACAGACCACTGCTTGACCCTCAACACGGAGCCTTGTCTCGTTTTTGGGGGGGGATTCACTGTATGCTGATAGGGACTGACTGCCAGGAGTGTAAGCCACTTGGGAGCTTTTCCTGTTCGTCTGCTAGCAGCAATTCGTGAGGTTCCAGTTCGGGAGTTTGGAGTGCTACCTTATTCCCTTGTATGCAGTTCGGGAGTTTGATGTATTCACCTATATCCGAATTCGTGAGTTTTGGTGCTTTTACAGTAGCTGTGCCTTTTTGTGAAAAGGGGATTATCGCCTAAACTGATTTTTAGCCTTTTCTGCTGAAACGGTCCGTAACATAAAGTGTCAACATATCCTCCAATGCTCTAAAATAGGTGGACTAACAAACAAGTTGTGGCCCTTGCTCAAATAAACATATATTCTCCATTCTCCAATATATGACAACTGTCCTATATTGGCTCATTGGAGGACTAGTGGCACCTCCATACTAGTAGAATTTTGAAAGTAAAAGTGAAAACTGTTCAAATAAATTAAAAATTGGTTGTTCTAAAATCTCCCTTCTTACCTCCGTTGTTCAGAACTAAGCCAGTACTGTTTGTTTGGCATATCTGTTAATTGTGTTTTAGAAAGTGCTATTATAAAACAATATACAACAACCTTTAATTTCTGCCAATGTTCTGATGCATTATCTATACATTGCTTTAAACTTTTTTAAAAATCTACGTAGACAATCCCGGTTTATCTTTTTAATGCAATCAATGAATACACAGGTGCGCTGCATTTCAGTGGAGACTTGGCTGTCTTTGTGTCCTTCAAAGATGGTTGCAGCCTTTCATGACAGGCCAGTCAGAATAAATATTTTGATATTTTCTGATGGAATCCTTCAGCTGTACTACCTACAAAACAGGATGTACGAGAGGTATGTCAGGACATGGGACCTATTTCTGTACTCTGGGAAAGTCCCAGTTAAACTAGAATGAGAATTAGAATTAGAAACTAGAATTTCCACCAACTGTTCAGATTCTGAAACTAGCAAAACCTACAGCCTCCTCCATCCAATTGGTCATCTCTCTGACCAGTGAAGAAGATCCAAGGGAAAAGTAAAATGGCTGAGGACAGAACCTCACCACTTGTTACTGCTACTTATTAGGCAGGTGTTCATATTTATTAATTTGCTTGCAATTTCAATGTATGTAAAATTGTAATGTTTATCAAATACTTGTTATTTCAGCTCACACCTGGACATGTGACAAGCTACGATGTGGTGAAAAAAAATTACCTGGAAGCCTCTGCTCTTGTTCTGATAATTGCAGAGAAACACAGGACTGCTGTGTTAATTACAACTCGGTTTGCCTTGGTAAATCATTTTGAAGCCTTTAAATTCTGTAATGAATATATTTTTAACAATTAGAATGTTATATACCTAATCCATTGTCAAACAGTCACTAAATGCTACCGAATAATATTTGTTTTAAGTTGCATTATGCTTTTTGACTAAGGGAAGATCCCTAAAAACAAAGCATGAACTGCTTCAAAGATAAGAGGTTGATATATAGCACCATTTATTTGAATATGATTGTTCTACCTGTGTAAAAAATGACCGTTATTTTTTTTACTAGTTTGTTGTCATTAGTTGAATATAAAAACGTAAAACAAACTAACAAAAAAGCACAAACTACAGTCTGCATGTGACTCTTTCTTGCAAAAGGTACAGGTGGATGTAAAATCAAAATCACTGAATCAGGTATATTTTATTAGTTCATAATTATAGACATCCAAATTGGCAAAGAAAAAGGAAAATTTAAAAAACCCAGGGTAGGTAAAATACAATAATGCTGTTGCTCGGTCAATAAACTCGGTTCTGCTCGGTTAATAAACCTGGCAGAAATATTGGCTGCACTGCAGTAACTTCCATATTCTTCAGAATGTGATGTGCATAGAGAACAAAAAACAACCAACCAACCAAACCAAAACACCTTTAACACCCAAAATAACACAACATACCAAGCTGTAAACCTGACTTCTATTCAAAGCAACAGTTGCTAAATTGTAACTAAAACTCACGAGTGTCCTTCTTATGGAGGAGACCATATTAGAATAGTTTAGCAATGCAACTCTGTTACTTTGAGAAGTTTTACATGTAGCTCATTTGCAACATGTGCAAATCCAAGTACAGGCAATTTACGAATGTTGAAAACAATTAGGTCTCCATTAATCTGGTAGTAAATTGTAAAGCAAGGTGCCTTGGGCACGTAACCACATAAGAAATCAGGGATCCTATAAGAGAGCTACATCGGTTTCTTTGGAGAAGGTACATTAATGATGTGCTGAAAAAATTACATTATATTAAGATCATGGCTCAAAATCCCAAGTCCTACACTACTAGACAGGCCTAAATATTACTTTCTGCTGCAAACCTTGATTGTCCATGGCACATTAACCAAGTGGGAATTTAAAATCCCCACATTTAAATGGACATTTTGAGCCCTGTTATATATTTTCACCATGCATAAACTGTGACATTGATTTTTTTTTTTTTTAAATATATTCTTCTGGTATTTCACAAACCTGCTTCCTCAGGACACAACATACATTCACTAGTGGACCCTCTAGCTAATATGTGCCTGTATAATTGAAATATGGTTCAATGTTGGCTGTTGCCAGATCAGATATTGAGTCTGTAGTGGACCCTGCGTAACCCGACCGGTCACCACCGCTAATTCCTTCTTTCAGCTGCTCATGAACCACTTATAATGATAAAAGACCAATTCCCCCCCAGTAACTAAACAACAGAGTTCTGGAGGTACAACAAAATGTTATTGGCTCATGGCTTTTATGCATAACTCCATGCAAGGGGTCTACCACACAACCATACAGGGTCACATCCCAGGATCCTCCCCCTCCCTGGGGTGCAAGCGCTGAAAGGGACTCCGTTCCCTTTGTCTTCAAAGCCCACCACTGAAACCACAGGGTTTCCCGCACTAACCGCCAAGGGTTTTCTTCCCAGAAGCCTCTGTGCCTGGCAGTCCAGGCATGGGAAAAAGGCACAGAAAAGACCGCCCGTAGGAAAAGAGCTGGTCTCTTTGTCCCCGCAGGTACCGAAAAGCCTGCGAACCTAGCCAGTGCCCCAGAAGTGTCCACACCAACCTCAGGGACCCTCACAGTGGTGCCTTCCTCGACCGATCTCTGCTCGCAAGGTCCCCGTGTGAAACCCTGCACGGGAAGCGTCTCCTTTCGGGATACGAATGCTCTCCCTGGATGGCGTTCGTCTATATGAAATGGTGGCCACCCAGGGGCTCATTTGTTAATTGCTTCCCTTGAGGTCTCACACTTAAGTTGCGAGTGTGAACGTTCTAATGGGGCATCTGGGAGGTCCTTGTTTGGGAGACGGATGAGTCGGGAAACAATCCACGAATGCTTCCCCTAGTAGCCAATCATCTGTATGAATGGCGGCCACCCAGGGAAGCACCCATTAATTGCTTCCCTTGCGGTCCGGTGTTTGAAACTTATGTTGCGAGGTGAGAATGTTTTAACCCAGCGTTCTAAATGGGGTGTTGGGGTGGTCCCCGTTCAGGAGGCGAATTGATTCCTTTCGCGGTAGCCCTCCCGAACGGGGAGCGGGTACAAAACACGAAAATACAAGGGTAACACATAAAAACAAACGGTTAAATCCACGAACAGGCAGCAGTTCTGCCACAGAGTCTTGTGGTGATAAGAGCATTATTATTAATATTTTGCTGTTCATATAGTACGTACCTAGAGCTAGCTATATATATATATATATATATATATATATATATATATATATATATATATTTTTTTTTTATTTATTTATTTTTTTATTATTTATTTTTTCTGTAATCTAGAACTTTTCATCTCCTCTTTAACTTGTCAAATGTTATTTCATTTGGTAGGAGGACCTAAATTGCATGTCATTGCCGGTGTATTTAATCTAATCTAATAATGCCCTTCCCTTTGTCTTCCAGGTAACAAGAGCTGGGTACAGGAAACCTGTCAGGATATCAAAACCCCAGAATGTCCAGCAGGGTTAGACTATATTCTTATATTTTTCAATGGGAAAAAACAATGTATTTTAGAATAAAAAATTAAGGCAATTAACACAGTATTCTTCTTTCTAAAGTTGCCATTGCTGCTAGAAAACAGTACCCGAGTCTCCTGAGCAATAATATGATTTTATAAAATGTATATTTTAAAGGGACATTTCAAGCATTATAACCACTATAATAAATAAGAATAATGGGGAAAAACAGTTAATCCCCTCTCACCCCTAAACACACACTAGCTACAGCCACTGCACACACCTACTTCATACTCTATACACACATACACTCCAGCACAAAATTCAACTACCACACAACAACAGACAAACTCAGTATACCTCCACATACAGCTCTCAGCCTCTAAAATCTCTACAGTCTCTCAAACCCAATACTCTGTCTCCTCCAAACTCCTCCTCATATTCACAGCACAGAGCTCTAAGAGGGGGCCCCAATCTGACATTGGTAATCTGGCTTTGATTTTTAAAATACTAATCATACAATGATATTCACTATATTGTTTTCTTTTCTTCTCCTAATGTTTATAGATTCTCAAAGCCTCCCTTACTCTTGGTTTCATTGGATGGGTTCAGAGCAGAATATTTACATACTTGGGGAGGACTTCTTCCTGTCATTAGCAAATTACGTGAGTACTGTGCGATTTTACGGATTTTTCTTAAACAGCTTATGGTTTGAAATGCTAGTGTTTATTGTAACCATTTGTTAACACTTTTATGAATCTGTTTCAGTGATTGATAGTTGGATTGTTGTTGTTGGAATTTTTTTTATATATATTCGGAATCTAACAACTCTAAATTAAGTTACCATAGACTGAAATCTATTTAACATGGATTTTAATGTGCAGTGATCCAAGCATCTATATAAATATTTTTTGCTGTGTTTTTTCCACGAGGTAGGAGTAGGAGAAAAAAAAATTGTCAGTTCAGAAAAACATGCAAAATTTACTTTAATGAATTCAGATAATTAAATATTAGAAAATCCTGATCTCTTGGAATTTGATAAACGCAATGTTGTTCCGGTTTGGGGAAACACTCATTTATAAATAATAGTTATCCAGAGACAGGCGTTCCTATATTTATTGTTGTGACATTACAATAAATTACTACCTATATACTTTTAGTAAACCTTTAAATATATATGAAGTACAAATCATAAAATACTGAGGGGCCTCTTCACTATAAACACCCTACTTTCTACAGATAATTCAACTACTTTTATTCCTCCAAGGTTCACTGTATTGATAGCAACTGATTCCTAACCAAATTGACATGAGTGCATCTGATTTGAGCCATTTTCAAAAGAATCTCCCCACAGCAATTTTCAACCAATATTTTATCTAATGGGTAGTGAATAAATTGCTTGATAGCTGACAAGCTTGCGCTTTAATAGCCGCCTCACCTGTAATCTGGAGTATTAGGAAGATTGACTTCGTATAAATGACACCTCCTGTAGATGTCCGCAAGACCAAGGCCGTCTTTAATATTGATTGGACCCTGGGCAAAGCATTTGCTTGGGCCCCCTGAACCCTGTACCCCTCCCCAGGCGTGCAAACACGTTATCACCCTTAACGCAGTGGCTACCTAAAGTAGAGAGGTGCAAGAATATTTTTTTGGGCCTCCCTATCGCAAGGATGTTTAAAAGGTAGATCCCCATCTGTCGTGCAACTCCAGCAATGCCTTGACAGCTGGGGCTCTACCATTTACCCATGTTTGCAGGTTTTTATTTAGCCCTAAGCAGTTTTTTGTGTGTATCAATGTAAACAGGTTTTTGTATGGAATATGTTTGTATGTGGTGTTGGCGTTTGAATGTAAGAATGCATTTATGTGTAGTGTTGGTTTTTGAATGCAGGGGTGTGTATACAGATAATGTTGGTGTTTAACACAGACGTGTATTTGTATGTTGTGCTGAAGCTTGAATGCAGGGGTGTATTTGTGTGTAGTGTTAGCATGTGAATGTTGAGATGTATGCACAAATACACACACAAACACTCATGTAGATATGCACATAACCTGACACACAAATATACAACCTGACACACGTACTGAGAACGTACAGATACACTGAAACACACACAGACAACATACAGCTACATACGGACACACATCCTGACATACACAAATATACAAACACTGACACACATGCAGTTACATAGACACACATATACACACCTGACACACTTGCAGATACACACACACACACACACTTCATACAGATACACACACAATGATAACCTATAGATACACATACACAGATATACAGACAAACTGACACACAAACATTCACTGATAGACATACTTACACAGACACACAAACTGACAGACATGCTGACACATTCACCAACACACACACCAACATACTGACACAAAGAGCCATACTGATACAGACATGCACACACTAACATACATATGGACACACAGTGACACATACACTAACAGACATGCTGACACACATATACTGACAGACATACTGACACATTCACAGATACACACACAAAATTTACACTATTAAACCCACCCTTCCTACCTTGGAGGGTGGCTTTCCCACTTGTGGCTGAAGGTGCTGGGAGTTGGGGTCTGGCTATCTCGGCCCAGACCCCCACCGCTCTGCCGCTTCCCTCTCCCGCGCGCTCCTCTCATTATTGGAGGAAGTGACTGCCACAGACGTCACTTCCTCCCAGCCGGCTGCCGAACGAGTTAGAGGGCCCGGTCGCGCTCTTAAAGCGCCAGAGCGCAGAACCGGGCCCCTGCTGACAGAAGCCCACCGGGTGGCCCTTAGTGCATGGGCCACCCAGTGGGCCTCCTTAGTGCGTGGCTGCACCGGCGGTGGGAGAAATGCTTGAGGCCAGCGGGGCCCACGGTACAGCTGCTTCGGGCTCCCCAGGAGTAACTGGGCCCGGGGCAGCTGCCCCGTTTGCCCCGCAGTAAAGACGGCCCTGCGCAAGACCCGTGCAAGGATTTTTGGCTACACGTGCGAAGATGCATTGTGCCGCCCCCTCCACCCACCCACCCCAAAATGCATCTTCACCTGTGTCTTGTAGCCCCCCTCTTTGATTTCTTACCCCCTTGTGTCTCTTAGAACCCCCGAGCCCCTTTGTGTGTCTCGTTCTCTTCCCCAGCTATACAGACACATACAGACACAGTTAGGAGATAAGGGCTGCACATTGGAGGATAGAGGCTGTAGTTGGAATTCAGTAGAAACATTTGTTTTATCAGTGTTCTTGTTCTATTTTTTTAGATTGTACTTTTCTATGAAAATTTAAGTTGTTTTTTTTTCTTGGGTGGTCCACATAAACTTAAGCCTTTTTTATTTGGCCCATGTTAGCCTTTGAGTTTGACATGCTTGCTGTAGTCTTTGAAGGGACATTCCAGACACCAACACCACTTTCATACAAATTTTCTAGCTTTTGGGGCAAGTATTTACCTGTATATATTTTTTTTTTTACATGCTCCATACTTCCAGCCTTCTGCATCTTATGGCTCTTCGCCCCACCTTTCCAATTATTTTTATTTCCTTCTTGCTGGTTATCATAACATCTACATTTATGTCCCTCCCAGTAGCATACGATGTCCAATATGCTATCAGCAAACACTGCAGACATTTCTATCATAAGTTTGGAAAACATAATAACTTGTAAAGGAGAAAAATCTCCTGAAGCCCAGCAACTTCAAATGTTCTATATGATTGTGCGTATGAATTTGTTTGTTTTGAGCAAATTAATGAATTTGTTGGTATTGAGCAAATGAAAAAAACTAAATTATTTTCAGGACAATGTGGGACATACACACGTGCTTTACGTCCAGTATATCCATCAAAAACGTTTCCCAATCATTACAGCATTGTGACGGTAAGTAATTTTGATCTTCATATCTACATCCACCATTATTATTATTATTTAATATGATAAACTTCTAAATAAAAAAATTGCCTTTCTATAGCAATCCTAGGCGAAGAAACTTTAAATGTCCTTGCTGGTCCTTTGAAGTGCTGATTTCCATATGGTCAGGAGGGCACTAAGACAATATGAGGTTGGAGACTATTCTATAATATAGTCTTCTTGTTAGAACCTTTGAGACTATAAATAAAAAAAGAGATACTTCAGACAAACCGAGGAATGGTTATTGTTGCAAAACCAAGCTACGTTCTCATACTTTCACTGTCTAAACCCCCATAATAGACGTCCTGAGATGTCAGTCTATTCTCCTATATGTCCACTTTTTGCAACTTGCTTGGTCCTGGTGCATAGCCATGTTCGCACAGCCATGTTCTTTGTGTGGTGAGGAATGGGGTTTAGCCTTACCCATCACTAAATCTGACCCCAAACTGAAGTATTTATGACTACATTCCATTCTATAGGTTGTTTTATACTTGCACTATTTTACTTGGGACTGCCACTGTAGAAAGATGTAAGGGACTATCTCCGGAGCATGGACTGTAATGCCTGTTCCTAGGCATGTCATTGACAAAGCTAGGTAATTCTCTGTTAGCAGAGCTAATCAGCCCTCTTGGGTGGGATTAATGTAAAATGCTAATTACATTTATTTAGCCAGTAGTTTAACAAGTTGGGGAAAAAAAAAAAAAAACCAGTGCAAGAACTACCGATATAGCATGTCTTGCTCTGATCTTACTTACTGTCCCACATATTTAATTACAATCATATGAGCCCAATGCAGCTGTTATCATTTGTCAAATGTATTATTTTCACCTCCTGTTTTAAGCACTTCCACATTCTAGCTATTTAACTATTTTCAGTGGAGATCTGGATCTATTAAGATACTTATCAGATCCATGGGTCAACTTGACCTTTCATTTGTATTACTAGTATATGTAGTCTTATGGATACATTCTGGATGTGTGAGCAAAGCTAATACATGAAACAACCTTTTCACATTGGGCTACATATTTGTTTTCTGTTTTTATTTGCAAGTGAAGTTTTAAAGATGCCCACTTAAACATAAAGCCTGCTGTACACATTGTGTATCAAATGTAATTTTTAAAAAAAGTTTTAAGTATAATTTGTTTCATTTGAAATGAACACATAGTATTCCTGTTAAACTTGTATTATAGGGCCTTTATCCAGAGTCTCATGGTCTTATTGACAATAAAATGTATGACCCCAAGAGGAACGCACTTTTCACTCTTCGCAGCCTTGAGAAATTTAACCCTTCCTGGTACCAAGGAGAACCAGTATGTATGATTAAAAAGAAAAATAAAGACAAAAGCCTTTTTGATACTTAAAAACTTTTTTTTTTAACCAGAAAGAAAATGCAGTACAGCCATGATATGCAATGCACAGTGAATAAGAAAATATAGTATAGCATGTGTGTATTGTTAACATACTTACAGCATTTTACTAACCCCTAGACTCTAGGGCCTAGAGGATAACAGTTGGTCTGAGTTATTTCAATAAAACATTTGAAGTACTGGGAACTGCCTATAGTTCATTAATATAATTGTATAATGCCAAATGTTAAGCCAAATTCTGGTGGGAAAAGTACTATTAGTCATCAACTGAAAAGCAAGCACATTTTCAGTTGGAATGGCCAGTATGTGTCTGGATCTATGTTTTGTATTTGAAACTGTTAAAATGTTTTGTATTTGTGTGTGTGTGTGTGTGTGTGTGTATTTTACATCATCCTTGTGAATTTCTGCCACTGACTGGAATTTTTTTGATTTTATTTAGTAATGTATAGCAATAATAGTATAATAATTTTGATTTGTTCTGAAATGTCCAGGTGTGTGTTATAACAAACCAAAACAAAATTCTATATTTACAGGTATGGGTGACTGCCATGAAACAAGGATTAAAAACTGCAACCTATTTTTGGCCTGGTTCAGATGTAAAGATTGATGGCTATTTTCCAAATTTTTATCAACTCTATAATGGGTAACTATTACATTTCAAATAATGTAATCTACATCACCACCAACAATTGTTCTTAACCAATTACCTGTTTCTTACCAATATACCAGTGAGTGAAAAGTGACCATACCATTTGTGAACATTAACTGCACACCTCTGAAGCCTTTTTATTTTGTTGGTTTGTTTTCTCCCTTGGATTGGGAGATTTCACATGTCAGGACAAATGGCATAACGTCCTCCTTATGAAGGTTGCTTGAGTTGATTCCCATTGAACAGTGCCTGGCTTGAGCTCCGTATGCTGTATTTCCTCTCTGTTTAAGGTGTCCAGTGGCACCTCAGATAAGTGCCAGATTCTGTCAGTTTTCCCCCATGGCTACCATGTCCTCCCTAGATCACCCTAGAATGTGGAGGACTAACCTTGGTTCCTCTACATTGGTACACCCCCACAGAGAATGAGCTGTGTGGTTCACTTTGCATCCTTCATTTTAAGGGTTTTGCTAGTTTTGAAAAAACCTCAGATGACCGGAGCAGTTCCTGTCATGGTACCTGCGGTGTCTACCTCAGAGGAGGTTAGACACCTAGACATTACTCCTCAGAAAGGGGTTGGTGCACCCGATCGTTTCGGTCTTTCTGGCCGTTTACACGCCGGCCGTGATAACCCCGTCTCCTTTTATGACGCGGCACTCAGTAGCCGACGTCATGACGTCAATCGAGTCACGAACCGCCAGAAATCGCAAATCAGGACATTTTAGGGGCATGGTACACAATTAAAGAACCAAGGTATAAAATAGTTGGATTTTCAATGATTCATTGCCCTGTCGTTGTTCTAGCTTGTCTGGTCACTCAGTGCTCTTATCTCTCTTGTGTCTTTGGTTATCAATTCGGCTTTGTATTTTCGACCCTGCTTACTTCTCTTATCCTTTTGACTCGGCTTGTCTCTCGCTTACCTGCTCTCTCGTTCCCTCGACCCCGGCTTGTCCCTGACCATTCTTTGCCTACTCCTTACGTGAGTCCGGCCATTCTAAGGTCCGGTATACGTACCTTCTCCTGTTTGCATTCTGCTTGTTGGATCCCTGTCACGATCCTGACAGTTCCTCAAAGCAAAAATAGCCAATTTCCTTCAGGCTCCTGTGGCTGCTTCATTGCTACCTGAGGTGGTACAGGTTGTGAGACTCATTGCTACTGCTGCTCCTGACTGGACTCCTGCATACCATAGCCAGCCAGCTTGGAATTGATTTCCACCCATTCTAGAGCTTCATTGCAGATGGATACTAACAGAATATACGTGTGTTCCCCGATGTTCGGTTGGGAGTGGCTTATACTTGTGGTGTCAAAGAATAAACCGAGCTACAGTTTTTGCCCTGTTGTTGCATTATGAGGATTAATACTTGCTACACATTGTGTACTGGGTGTGTTGACCATTTGACTTTCCCTTCAGGTTCTCAGTGCCCTTTTAGTGTGGTCCTTTGAGATTTGCCCTTTGTTGTTTGACTGGCCCTTGTGGTGTTTTGGAAATTCTTCTGGTCATAGAAACATTATCCAACTTTTCAGGACTGTAAGGCTGCAGTTGGTGACCAACTTTATTTACCCCTATGCTAAAATGCTCATGGTTGGGTCATGCTGGGAGTTCTTGTGATATGTTTAACATCCATACTTTTCCCTCTTTTGTTAAGGAGAATGCAGCTAATTCTCTGCTTAGCTATGAGCATGACTACATTTTAGATGCAGCTTCGTTTTCAACTATGAGCTTTCTTGCAACCTTCAGGATCTGCTAGAGGGGAAAAAAAAGTATTTTGTATTAAAGTCTGAGAATATGCAGATTCTCCTCTCCGATGTGCTGTGCACTCTTAGTGTAACAAAGGAATCACTTGAGGAGGAGGTATCTGAGGTGCTGATTTACTAAATAGATTGTGTTGGCACCCCAGCATTTTTTGTTTTTGTTTCTAAGACTCTTATGGCCTATACTGGTTCTTCCTCTAAATTTGCTATGGAGTTTTCTCTCACTGATGAAATGCGGTATGGGACACTACCTTAATGGAATATGGGGCTCTCTCTACCTTGGCCAAATTTTTTTTATCTCTTTGCACAATCACGAAACATCTTGGATCATATCCACTTATTAAAGCAGTCAAGATTATCTGTGTGATGGCTGAGACTGTTCATGTTAATGTGAAACCAGCATCATTGAGTGTAGCTATTTTGTCACTCAAATCCTTTTTGGCCAAATTAGGCCAAGTTAAACCTTTTGGCACTGCACTTTCAGGGCAAGGTCTGTTTGGGTGCTAGTTTGGACACCATCAGCTCCACATTGATTGGCTGTAAGAGTGTATTTCTCATGCAAGTTAAGAAGGTCACATTCAATAAATACTCTCTTGAACGTTTACATTAAAGCTTGGTATCTTTCTAACACTGCTGGTTCCTGGCTTTTGGTGCAGCAAATGCCATATATAGGCAAGTTTTTTTGTGTTTTTTTCTTGGAGCAAAGTAGAGCACACCAACATTGTTGCCACCATTACAAAGTCTGCATTAATATTCTGTCCAAAATGGTCTGATTTGCTCGTGAGAGGATATCTACAGTTCTTCAAAGACATCTAAGCTTGTTCTGTCTCACACTAATGAACCTTGAGGGTGGTTTTTCATCAGAGTAATTAGATGGGCTTTCAGCTCTGCCCTCCATAAGACTGATTCCTGCGGTGTCACCCTTCCCATGATCATCGGGGTCTTTGATGGCATAAGATCATTCCTATCAGTCTGACCTAGAGATGTTCCTTTCCAAGGCCCTCATGACCAGTGGTTATGCTTACTCCAGTCTGACTGGATGGTGTCTGGGAGTCATGAAGAGTTCAGGGAGCTCAGTTACCTCAGGGGGTGAGTGGTTTTACTCACTCAGATCAGAGTGATATATCTGCACAGCCAAAACCTTTTTTGGGGGGCAGGGGGAGGGGGAGAGTAAGGGTTCTATCTGATTTTTTTTATTTTTTTATTTTTTTACACAGTGGTTGTCTATGTCAGCCATGATGGAGGGAGATATAATGCTTCTGCTAAGGGAGGTCTTGAATATCTAATGGGTAGAAACCTAGGATGTGATATTGGCAGTGATTCACAGTCCTGGTATATAGAATTGGAAAATGGACAACCTAATTTGCTGAGCCTTTCACCCGTGTGAGTGGAGTCTACAGAAAGAGATTTGCATCTAGTTGTTCCATTCTACGGTCTCCCTGAGATAGACCCTTGATTTGAATGCTCGACCGCTAGGTTTTTTTTACCAAGTCTTATTCCTTGCTTATTGACGTTTTTGTATCCTGTCGAAAAGCTTGTTGTCATTTTCACAGATTGGAATAAGCCCTGGTTTAAAAGCCTCCCATCATAAAGGGTCAGTGTGCCCTTTACTTAGGCAGTTGATACTTCATGGGCCTTTCATCATGAGGTTTCTATGTACCAACTCTGCAAAGCAGCCATTTGGTTGCATGCATATTCCAAATTTTAGCAATTTAGCATTATGCAGGTTTTGAACACATCCTGTTAGAGTAGGGACTTTGTCCCATATGTCATGACTTGTGGCCATTTGGAAGGATATTCATTTGTCAGGTTAGACAAAATGCTTGTTTTTCCAATATAGTTTATTTCAGCATAACTATATTTGTGTATGTCACACTCACAATATACCTGTCAGGATCGGGACAGGGATCCAACACGCAGAGTACAAAGAGTGGAAAGGTACGTATACCGGGCCTTAGAATGGCCGGACTAACGTACCGAGAGTAAAGAATAGTCAGAGACAAGCCGAGGTCGAGGGAACGAGAAGACAGATAAGCGAGAGACAAGCCGGGTCAAGGGATAACAGAGAAGCAGGGTAGTACAACGAGCCGAGTCAAAACCAATAGAGCTAACTAGAATACCAGAGCACTGAGTGACTAGACAAGCTAGAACCACGACAGGGCAATGAGCTGAAGTAAGGAGTAAGCTTAAATACCCTGGCTCTGGATGGAAATCACGCCTCTGACAAGTACCGATTGGATATCGGACACTTGAGTGACAGATTGCTCGTGATAGCGTCATGACGTCACGTATTGAGCGTCCTGCTAGAAAAGGACGTGGATTCCTCGCGGCCGGTGTTTAAGTGACTGGATGAACCGCGAGGAACGGAGGAAACAGCTCGCCTGGACGGATAAACCACCAAGTCTCTACCTCCCTTAGAGGTAGAGGCCTCAGGTACCCTGACAGTACCCCCCCTCTCAGATACGCCCACCGGGCGGAATGAACCGGGGCGAGATGGGAAGCGGAGGTGAAATGCTCTGCGAAGGCGAGAAGCATGGACGTCCTCCTGAGGTACCCAACTCCTCTCCTCAGGACCATATCCCCTCCAGTTGACCAGATATTGCAATTTTCCCCTTGAAATTCTGGAGTCAATGATGGAGCTGACCTCGTACTCCTCCCGACCCTCCACCTGAACAGGACGAGGCGAGGGGACCTTAGAGGAGAATTTGTTGCAAATGAGGGGTTTCAACAAGGAGACATGAAAAGAGTTAGGAATGCGTAAGGCAGGTGGCAGAGCAAGGCGATACGCAACCGGATTGATACGAGTGAGAACCCTGTAAGGACCTATGTAGCGAGGAGCAAACTTCATAGATGGAACTTTTAGGCGAATATTCTTGGTACTCAACCATACCCTATCCCCAGGAACAAAAACAGGAGCCGCTCTTCTATGTTTGTCAGCGTGTTTCTTGAACAGCGAGGAACTATGTAATAGAATTTGCCGAGTCTGATCCCATAATTTCTTCAGGTTGGCGACATGATCATCAACCGACGGTATCCCCTGAGAAGAGGAAACCGAAGGAAAAATCGAAGGATGAAAGCCATAGTTCATGAAGAAAGGGCTAGAGCGAGTTGAATCGCAAACAAGGTTATTGTGTGCGAACTCCGCCCAAGGAATCAGACCGACCCAATCGTCCTGGTGTTCGGAAACAAAGCAACGCAGATACTGTTCGATCTTTTGATTAGTACGTTCAGCAGCTCCGTTAGACTGAGGGTGATAGGCAGAGGAGAAGTTCAATTTGATGCCCATTTGAGAACAAAAGGATCTCCAGAAACGTGAGACAAATTGAGAACCTCTATCAGAAACAATCTCTGAAGGAATCCCATGTAGGCGAAAAACCTCTCTCGCAAAAATCTCCGCCAATTCAGGAGAAGTCGGAAGTTTAGGTAATGGCACGAAATGGGCCATCTTAGTAAATCTATCCACCACCGTGAGAATAACAGTCTGTCTCTTGGAAGCAGGCAAATCAACGATAAAGTCTATGGACAAACAGGACCAAGGTTTCTCAGGAATGTCCAAGGGGTGTAACAGGCCACATGGAGATGCATGAGGTAGTTTAGTCTTGGCACAAGTCTCACAAGCTGCGACGAACTCCTCAATATCTTTTCGAAGTGAAGGCCACCAGAAATCCTTGGATATCAGAGAGTATGTCTTGCGAATACCAGGATGACCAGCTATTTTACTTTCATGAAAACATTGTAAGAGCTCCAGTTGAAGTTCAGGAGGAACAAAGTTTCTTCCCTCAGGAGTGTTTCCGGGAGCTAGATGTTGTGACTTCAAGATCTGGTCAAGTAGCGGAGAATGAATTTTGAGACTGGTATTAGCAATAATATTGCATTTGGGTACAATGGAGGACAAAAGTGGTTCAACTGAAGCAGAGGGTTCATATTGGCGAGATAGCGCATCAGCTTTAGAATTCTTTGACCCAGGTCTGTAAGTCAGAACGTAATTGAAATGGGTAAGAAACAACGACCAACGAGCCTGCCTGGAGGACAGACGCTTGGCCTCTCCGATATAGGACAAGTTTTTGTGGTCTGTCAGAATGGTAACAGGATGTAATGTACCTTCCAATAAATGTCTCCATTCTTTCAAAGCCTTGATAACCGCTAGTAATTCTCTGTCACCAATGTCATACCTGCTTTCAGTACCGGTCAATTTTTTAGAGAAAAATCCACATGGATGTAATGGTTTATCAACACCCAACCTTTGAGATAGAACAGCACCTAAACCAGTCTCTGATGCGTCTACCTCAAGCAAAAAAGGCAGAGAAGTGTCAGGGTGAACTAAAATTGGAGCGGAAGCGAAAAGCTCCTTGAGAGTCTTGAACGCAAGGAGAGCTTCAGTAGTCCAATTCTTAGTATCAGCCCCCTGTTTGGTCATGTTAGTGATAGGTGCAATAATGGAAGAATAGCCCTTAATAAAGCGCCTATAATAATTGGAAAAACCAATAAATCTCTGTATGGCTTTAAGACCTGTGGGTAAAGGCCACTCTAGAATGGATTGGAGCTTATCCGGATCCATCTTAAATCCCTCCCCAGAGATCACATAGCCGAGAAAGGTTACCTGGGTTTGATCAAAGCTACATTTCTCCAACTTGCAGTACAAGCCATGCTGGAGAAGCTTGTGCAAAACCCTCCTGACTTGCTTGTGATGAATCTCAATCTCACTAGAATGAATGAGTATATCATCTAGGTATACAATGACGCAATCTTGCTGGAATTCCCTAAGAACCTCATTTATCAGATCCTGGAACACAGCTGGCGCATTGCATAACCCAAAAGGCATAACAGTATATTCATAGTGACCATATCGAGTATTGAATGCCGTCATCCACTCATGTCCCTGCTGGATTCTCACCAAGTTATATGCCCCTCTGAGGTCTAACTTGGTGAAAATTGTAGAGCCCTTCAAACGATCGAAGAGTTCGGTGATCAAGGGAATCGGGTAGGCATTTTTAATGGTTATCTTATTCAAGCCTCGATAATCAATACAAGGTCTCAAAGAACCATCTTTCTTTTTAACAAAAAAAAATCCAGCCCCGGCAGGGGAGGAGGACCTCCTGATGAATCCCTTGTCTAAATTCTCGTGAATATATTCCTCTAGGACTGAGTTCTCCTTTATAGATAATGGGTATACATGACCTCTGGGAGGCATGGTACCAGGGAGTAGGTTAATTTTGCAATCAAAGGACCTGTGTGGGGGTAAGGTATCGGCTTTCCTTTTGTCAAATACTGCCTTTAAATCTAGATACTGAGGCGGAATTTGTGTTTCTGTAGGATTGTCAGAGGTATTCGATGTATTAGTTAATCCAAGAGGTAAGACCTTCCGCAAGCATTTTTCTTGACAATTCTCTCCCCACGAAACTATCTCCCCTGATTCCCAATTAATAATAGGGTTGTGTCTCCTCAGCCAGGAGTACCCCAGGACTATGGGAATAGACGGAGAAGAAATGAGCATTAAGGATATATCCTCTTTATGCAGGATGCCAACAGTCAAGTTAATCGGTATGGTCTCATGGAAAATAACAGGCTCAAGTAACGGTCTACCATCGATGGCCTCGACAGCCAGAGGTGTCTCTTTTAACTGGGATGGAATAGCATGCTTGGCAGCAAAACCCTGATCAATAAAGCTCTCAGCAGCTCCAGAATCGATTAGTGCCATAGTCTTAACTACTCCCTTCTCCCACTTTAAAGAAACGGGTAACACAAGCCTGAGCTCCTTGTAGTTGTGAATAGAGGACAAAGTAGAAACACCCAAGGCCTGTCCTCTAGAGGAACTTAGGTGCGAGCGTTTCCCGAACGATTGGGACAATTTAGGCGTAAATGACCCCTGACTCCACAATACATACATAAACCCTCCCTTCTCCTGTACTGTCTCTCCCTTTCAGTGAGATGAGTACTGCCTATCTGCATAGGTTCAGGAATACGTAAGTCTTCGAACTCAGAGATTTGAAAGGTAGGCGCTAGTTTAAAGGAGGGTCTACGGGTCCTATCTCGAGTGTTCTGCCTCTCTCTTAAGCGTTCATCAATACGAGATATAAAAGAAATTAAATCCTCCAAATTTTCAGGGAGTTCTCTAGTAGCGACCTCGTCAAGAATTACATCTGATAACCCATTCAGAAACACATCTATATAAGCCTGTTCGTTCCACTTAATTTCTGCCGCCAAGGATCTGAACTCTAGTGCATAATCCACAAGTGTTCGATTGTCCTGTTTAAGGCGCAACATTAATCTAGCTGCATTGACCTTTCTGCCAGGAGGGTCAAAAGTTCTTCTAAACGCAGCTACAAAGGCATTATAATTATAGACTAGTGGATTATCATTCTCCCATAAAGGATTGGCCCATCTCAAAGCTTTTTCAATGAGTAGAGTAATAATAAATCCAACCTTTGCTCTATCTGTAGGATAAGAGCGGGGTTGTAATTCGAAATGGATGCTAATCTGGTTTAGAAAGCCACGACACTTCTCCGGTGACCCGCCATAACGTACTGGTGGGGTAATACGGGAAGAAGCACCTACAGTGGCTACCTCTAGACCTGAGACTGCAGGAGAGATAGAAGGAGTACGTGTCTCCTCAGGTGGATTACTAGCACGAGACAAAAGTGCCTGTAGTGCCAAAGCCATCTGATCCATCCTATGTTCCATGGCGTCAAACCTGGGATCCGAAGAACCAAGCTGACTGTTTGTACCTGCAGGATCCATTGGCCCTGTCGTAATGTCAGGATCGGGACAGGGATCCAACACGCAGAGTACAAAGAGTGGAAAGGTACGTATACCGGGCCTTAGAATGGCCGGACTAACGTACCGAGAGTAAAGAATAGTCAGAGACAAGCCGAGGTCGAGGGAACGAGAAGACAGATAAGCGAGAGACAAGCCGGGTCAAGGGATAACAGAGAAGCAGGGTAGTACAACGAGCCGAGTCAAAACCAATAGAGCTAACTAGAATACCAGAGCACTGAGTGACTAGACAAGCTAGAACCACGACAGGGCAATGAGCTGAAGTAAGGAGTAAGCTTAAATACCCTGGCTCTGGATGGAAATCACGCCTCTGACAAGTACCGATTGGATATCGGACACTTGAGTGACAGATTGCTCGTGATAGCGTCATGACGTCACGTATTGAGCGTCCTGCTAGAAAAGGACGTGGATTCCTCGCGGCCGGTGTTTAAGTGACTGGATGAACCGCGAGGAACGGAGGAAACAGCTCGCCTGGACGGATAAACCACCAAGTCTCTACCTCCCTTAGAGGTAGAGGCCTCAGGTACCCTGACAATACCAGACATCATTTTACATTCTGGAGATTTTTTGTGAAACTGCACTCCCCAAAATTATCACGCATAATGTACGTTTCAGAATCTATATTTATGTATATTGTGTTTTTCTCTTAAATTCCCTGAAGAGTAAATTTGTTTTCATGCGAATTTATTGTGCTAGCTATAAACCCTATGTTTCAATAGATAGTTGTGCTTTATTTTAATGAATTCCATAATTACTGGTTATAGTCCCAGAGGTAGACTATATCTTGCACTGTTAAAAGGAAAATACACAATGTCATTGCTGGATTTTCAGCCTTCAACAAAACACAGTTGGACATTTGGAAATGTTAATTAATAAATTGGCATATTCTATCGAGAAGGACATGCCACATTTAATTATTTCTAAAGTGTACTGATAATGGAAGAATAACATGATAATGAGGATGGAAAGATATTGAATGTCCTACATTTGTGATGAATTAGAACTGCTTTTCTTCTACAGTTGCAGAATGCATTTAGTTTTACTCCTGGTTACTACAAGGTTTTTTGTTTTCCTCGTGAACAGCAAATTAGTGATAAGAAAGGTCATAATTGGTGTCTTTGACATTTAATTAATCACTAAACATTGACTTTGTGCAAGAATAGCAGAATTGCAAAAAATGTTTTAGAAACATACTTAGCTAGTATCACAGCTTGGCTATTTCTTAACAAGTTTTTACATGCTGGCTAGAGACTCACTGCACTGAATTCACACTGAAAATCCTATAAAAACAGTGTTATAATTTTCTTTTTCTATAGATCGGTTCCATTCGAGCAAAGAGTCTCAAGTGTTCTTAAATGGCTTAGTCTGCCTGAAAATGAAAGGTAAAAATAATCCATTTCACTTTTTATATTTGCGTGTTGCCTAACAAATGTGAAGTTCCATGAGTCCTATTTTGTGTGTGTGTGTGTATATACACACTTTGAGATGTCATTATATTGCTGTGTTTTTTTTAAATCAAAATGGATTAGTTATTAGTTTTGGTTGAGTGTAAAATGTGGATGTAAGCTAGGTGGGCATTGTTACTATGTAGTGTTCGGGTAAAGTTTAGGGTAGTATGGTGTAAGGGTTATTGATTTGTGACAGTGTAGTGTAATGTTGAAGTTAAAGGGTGGGCTCTGATTTGCTTCCTCCTGGAGAATGTTCATGATGTTTGGTTTTTCGCTTGATTATTAAATGAGGGATGAGAAAGATGTAAAGTTATGTACTTTGAGATTTATTCTCTAAACACTCAAATTTTGGTGAAATGAAAGCAAGCACAATTGTAGATTTTGAAATGACAGCACCTGCAATTTTGGAGTGTAATTACCACTAATCTTAATTTTGTCCTTGATTAGTTCCCCATTTCAATAGGGAAAACAATCTTTATATTATATAAATATCTGCCTATAAAAATAAATTAATAAAACTAGGTAGTTTGTAATTCCTGTAAACGTGTATGTTTACTATATCAGTGGTCTGGTCAGCAACCCATGGCACATGCACCATGTATGGTACTTAAGATGCCTTTGCACAGCATTCAAGGCTGCCAGAGACAAACCAGCTGTGACCTATCAGGAGTTCCAGTGGCACTTCAGATATATGCTAGTGCAACCCAAGCAGTGATTGCAGGTAGTGAGTGACAATCTACAATTTACACATTTCAGCACTTAGAGGAAGTGATCTCAGATCACTTCCTCCCAGCACTTGTCACCATGAATCCACAATGGAGTAGAGCTGCCCACAGCAGCTATCGCAGCTCCTGCCATTTACCAGTATCTGGCCAGCCTCTGGATCCCTGGGAAGTCACCACACTGATATACACAGAACTGCAGAAAAAGCTTCTCTCTCATACAAATAATACAAACAGTCCACACACTAAGACACACAGTCCCTAAAAACACAGCATAGCTGATCATCCACATACAATTCCACAAGCCTTCCCCATACACATACAAAAAGAGAAGTCCTGCGCTTAAGCAGCAAGGACTACAACACACATCAGCCCCAATATATAGTAAAAACCAAAGAAAAGAAAATGTTACTTGCGCTTTCTCCTTAATCCCTATGGATATTTAGACAAATGGAGGTCATTTAGTTGCTCCAATGGCCATTGGAGGGATGCCCGCCTGCCAACGTCAAGGCAGACCCCCCTAAGCGGGTCCTAACACTGACCCTTCAGCCTGCTTCCTTGAGCTTCTGGCAAAGATATCTCTAATGAGACAGAAAGAGGTATTTTTTATATACACCCCTTTACTTATTAACCCTTAATAGGGAACACATGGGATGGGTAGCAGCTACCCATCCCATGTGTTCCCTATTAAGGGTTAATAAGTAAAGGGGTGTATATAAAAAATACCCCTTTCTGTCTCATTAGAGATATCTTTGCCAGAAGCTCAAGGAAGCAGGCTGAAGGGTCAGTGTTAGGACCCGCTTAGGGGGGTCTGCCTTGACGTTGGCAGGCGGGCATCCCTCCAATGGCCATTGGAGCAACTAAATGACCTCCATTTGTCTAAATATACATAGGGATTAAGGAGAAAGCGCAAGTAACATTTTCTCTTCCCCATACACAGCCCACATTCTTAAGTTTCATACTGACTATCACTACTCATGGACATATACAAGATAACAGCTCAGATACACACAAATTCAACACTACATACAAAGCATCTGAGGCATCCGTAAACAACACAAGCAGAATACAGTAACAAGCACACCTCGATTTAACCCCTTCAGGACGGAGTCAATAGTGCACGTTCTGATCAAAACAAAACGTAAACAAAAACTGGAATTTGCGCTATGTTTCTGTTCACCCGTAGTTCCCCTCTTTCAAATTATATGCACCCACACTTATTATATATCATTTTGTTCAGGAGAAACAGGGCTTTAATCTATCATTAACTATTCATATATGGAACATCATTTATTATGAATAAAAGTAAAAAAAATGTGAGAAAATAAGATTTTTTTTTACATTTGCATTTCCGTCTGACATTTTAACTGTGAATGTCATAATACTGTTAGGTTTTACTGCAAAAAAAATGCACATATTTGTAATCAGCGATGTCTCACGAGTACAACAGTACCCCCCATTAACAGGTTTTATGTTGTTTTGGAAAGTTACAGGGTCAAATATAGAACATTACATTTTCAAATTGAAATTTGCCAGATTGGTAATGTTACCTTTGAGACGGTGTGGTAGCCCAGGAATGAGAATTACCCCCATAATGGCATACCATTTGAAAAAGTAGACAAGCCAAGGTATTGAAAGTGGGGTATGTTTAGTCTTTTTTAGTAGCCACTTAGTCACAAACACTGGCCAAAGTTAGCGTTCATATTTGTTTTTGTGTGAAAAAAGCAAAAAACGAATATTTGGCCAGTGTTTGTGACTAAGTGGCTACTAAGAAAGACTGGACATACCCCACTTGCAATACCTCGGGTTGTCTACTTTTGCAAATGGTATGCCATCATGGGGGTAATTCTCATTCCTGGGCTACCATACGCTCTCAAAGGCAACATAACCAATCTGGCAAATTTCAATGTGAAAAAAATGAAATGCAAGCCTTATATGTGACTCTCTAACGTTCCAAAACACCATAAAACCTGTACATGGGGGGTACTGTTATTCTCGGGAGACTTCACTAAACACAAATATTAGTGTTTTAAAACAGTAAAACATATTACAACAATAATATAGACCATAAAAGTGCAGTTCGCTTGTAAAAAATGCAAAAAACGTCACTTTTACTTAAAATATCATCGTTGTAATACAATTTACCAGTTTGAAACACGAATATTTGAGTTCAGCGCAGTCTCCCGAGTAAAACAGTACCCCCTATGTACAGGTTTTATGGTGTCTTGGAGAGTTACAGGGTCAAATATAGTGCTTGCGAATTAAATTCTCTGCACTTTCTCCCTGTGTTGTCGTGCATGTCAATCAAATTTTAATTAATCAAATCACATAATTACGTTAAAAGATTATTTAAATATACATGTAGAATTTTAATATATATGCATTTATAGGTATTTAAATTCTACGTGTATACTAATGTAATCTTTTATGTAATTATATGTATTTATCTATATATATATATTTGCGGTTATTTGTATTTTATATATAGATGGATATATATAGAATGTCATTCTAAGTGTATTTTGTTACCGATATATATATATATTAATAACAAAATACAGTTAGAATGAAATTACATATGCATATATAATTTATATTAAATTTTGTTTCAATATTTTATTTATTTATTTTATTATTTAATTTATTTATTATTTTAATTATACGTATTTATATATAATATATATATGTACATCTATTATATATATAATATATATACATATTATATATATGTAATGTCATTCTAAGTGTATTTTAATATTAATATATATACTTATATTAATATTAAAATACACTTTGTATGACGTTACATATATATAATATGTATATATATTATATATATAATATATATACATATTATATATATATAAAAATGCATTTATTTTATTTTTACACATGTCTAATTATTTTTTTTAATTCTTCCCACCAGCAGGGGGACTGTCTGATATTTCAAACAGTCCCCCTGCTGGCATATCCACAGCCAGCTATAGGGGGCCATGTGATCGCTCTTTGAGAGCGATCACATGGCCCCCGGGGGCCTCATTTGCCGTGGGAGGGCTGCCTGGGCTGTGAGGCAGTCCTCCCGAAGCGGATCGCGGCGGAGGTAAGTATAACTTACCTCCTGGGGCTGCAAGCCGTTACGGCGTGCTATGCAGTCATAACGGCGTTAAAGCCCACTTAACCCGTGACGGCATAGCACGCCGTAACGGCGTTAAGGGGTTAAAAAATAAATAAAATGAAGTAAATAGATAGGACTGGCACACCGATGACTTAAAGCGGCACTGTCATGCCGAACTTACCTTTCCCTAATCACTTACTATTCTCTTCCTCTTTCAGGATCTGTTCTTCATTTCTTCCTGTCTGCTCTAGTTCTCTTTAAAACATAAGCGAAAGTATTAGACTATTTTGTATGATGTATTTTTTATGGCAAATGGTGGCAGTACCTGTGGGTTGTGCCTCCTTAATTGGGACAAGCATCTACAAGAGAGGAGTTAATTAAAAGTCCCTCCCACTTATCCCATAAAGGGCTTCAACCGGCAAACCCACCTCAGTTCTTCCTTGTCCCAGCATGGGACGGATCAAGTGTCTACTTGAGGTGAGTCACACAGGTTGATGTCTGGGAAAGAAGTTCGATAGCCGCCCGGGTGGTAGGCTGAGCGACATGGCTCTGTTCATGGAGATCCCGGAGCCCGTTCAGGTATTTGTTACACTGAGTATGTTGCGGCTTTGTGATTATGGGCGGGCCAGGGGACACCTTCATGATGCTACAGGCCGTTTGCCTCCGCACGCGTGAACCGGAACTTCCAGGAAATGGCTCCGGATTTTAATCCATGGGCATATAAATGCTGTGGTGTTTCCCTTTAGAAGCTGGATGCTGGTAAGAAAGGATTCTCCATGTCATCAGTCGGTTCTGCTATTAAAAAAAAAGGGGTCATAAAAAAGGTTCCAGTGACTCGGGAATTCTAAGGGGTCTACTCAAGACTCTTCCTAATCTCGAAACCAGACCATTCCTTTCGGCCGATCCTAGATTTAAAAAAATGTGAACGAGTTTCTTCCTTACCAAAGGTTCAGAATGGAAACAATTACTTCTGTAACTCAGATTCTTCGGAAAGGGGATTTTATGGTGAAGTTGGATCTCAGGGATGCTTACCTTCATATCCCTATGGCAGTTACCTCAAAAAGATTCCTGAGATTCGCCATAAAAAGGGGAAAAGAGATTTTACATTTCCAGTTTACCTTCGGGCTGTCATCAGCTCCAAGAATATTTACAAGTTCTTACGCCTATAACAGCTTATCTAAGGGAGTGGGGCGTCAAGCTCATTCAGTTTGGCTGCTTAAAGCAAATTCCAGAAGTTTGCTGTTGGAAAAGGTTCGGTTCACAATCCAAGTGCTTCGGTTGGATGCTGAACTTAAAGATGTCGATTCTACTTCCTTCAAGAAAAATAGAATTCCTGGTATTCGACATATGCTCAAGAAGGTTATCTCTACATCTGACTACAGACAAAAGAAAGACAATCCGGAAAAAAACTGTCTGATTTACAGAAAAGAGATTGTTATCATATAAGACAGGCAATGAGTGTTCTGGGATGTCTAACCTCATCAATTCCTGCAGTCAAATGGGCAAAATCAGAAATAAAGCCACTTCAGTGGGAAATCCTCTCTTCTTGGTCAAAAAGAGAGGAAGACTTAGATTTGTATCTCCAGATATCTCCTCAGGTGAAAGCTTGGTTAAACTGGTGGAAAACTTAGTTTCCTTTTGGCAGGTCTGACCTTTAGACCAAAAGAATGGGTGATCGTCACCACAGATGCATCAAACTCATGCCGCGTTCGCTCATCTAAATTCATTAATGTGCCAAGGTACTTGGTCCACAAAAGACAAAAACAGGTCAACAAATTACAGAGAATTGAAGGCAGTTCTTCACGCCCTTCATCGATTCAGATCTTGGATAGAAAAGAGGCCCGTAAGAATACAGTCAGACAAAAACACAGTGGTCTCTTACATGAACAGACAAGGTGGCACCAGAGTGGAAAGTCTGTTTCGGTTGTGTGATGGGCTCAGGCTCACTTAGAAGACATCTCTGCGGTCCACATAAAGGGCATCGACAATGTCATCGCCGATGACCTCAGCAGAGGGAAATGAGATCAGAAAGAATGGTCCATAAATCGAAGGATATTCAATGTTCTAATAATAGAGATTTGGAATGCCCGTCGTAGACCTTTTGGCAAGAAAAGAGAACACCAAGGTTCCCAAATTTGCCTCCCTGTTCAGCACAGATCATCCTCAATGGAGCTTGACCAGCTTTGACCAGCGGAGGAGCAAGGTGTGCTCCATTTCCTGTGGTCAGAGCAATTTCCCTCACCTTTCCTCCGTGATCTTGTGATACCTCCTTTCACTATTCCTGAACGTCCTGTCAATTAGACAGAATGCCGGCAAACCTACCGATTTTCATCCTAACAAAATGAGAACAGATTGATCATTCACATTAGGATGACAATCTGTACTTTTAGGTCGGTTCGAAATTTAATTCTAATGAATGAAATTCCGATCCGTGCTGCGTGCCGCTTTAGTGGATGGCTCCCTAATTCCCATGGTATTAGGGAGCTATCTACCAAAAGGCTGAAAGACCAAGATTGGTCTTTCAGACAACTTTACTAATACTAAGTAAAAATTACTTCGTATTTGTCATTAATCTCCCCCTACTCCCTATATCGCAAGTAGGGGCATGTTTAGTAAACAGCGAGCAGCCCGTGGCTGCTCACTGTTATAAAAAATAAAAAATAAAGCACCTGCTCATGGGTGGGTGTGGGGTGGGGAGACAATGGGTCTCCCTATTGCCTTTTAGAGCCCTCACCCGCCTGTTAATGGGTGGGGGCCAGGGGGAGGACAACAGGTCCTCCCCCCCCCATTGTTATTCAGGGCCCCCACCTGCCGCAGTGAGGGGACCGTATGCCACCAGTTTAGTTGCATAGCCCCCACACTATGTCCCCCCCACTAGTTAATAGATGATGCCCATTTGTTGGAAAGGGGGGCATCCACAGATGCCTTATGCTTATATGGGGTTCATATTGACCCCCATAGAGTGAGGAGGACATGGGGGGGCTTAGAAGTGGTGGGAAGCACAGCTCCTTGCCGCTTCTATTTTTACATATTACATGGAAGGAGCAGCGCGCCGGTAGCTCCCTCGTCTGAAATTTCTATTCATTCCTTCGTCTTTCTGACGAATTAGACAAAATTCCTGATCGATTTTTGGACAATAGCGAATGCCCAAGTGCTTAACTCTGCACGCACGGGAATTTTACAGCGCTATCTAGTGTGGGCAGATGACGTGTCCCACAGGGACTTGAAGATGAAGAAATGAAGATGAAAAAATGGGTAATATGGGGGTGTAGGGGCATTTTGGGGTAACCGGAGGGGGGGGCAATTAGATGTAGTGGAGTCGGGAGGGGAATTTTGGCCATGACAGTGCCGCTTTACAGATCTTGTTTGGCACAGTACTAGTAGAAGGTATCCTACATTGAACTATATTATACATATGTATAATGTATTATTCATACACCCTTACAGTTACTATTAACAATTTTTTTTTTTTAATTACTGGCAGAAATTTCTATACTGCACAGGTGGTGTTCCCTAATGAATATATGCAGTATTTAGAAGACATGATTTGGTTTCTAACTTGGTCAAAACCATACTATATAATTTAAAGTATTAAAATATAAATAAATTCTCCATTATGCTTTGATTAAACATGGGCAGATGTATGGTATATGCGAATATTTGTTTAGTGCTCTGTGTCGAACTGTTTAAAGGTCAAAAAAGAAAAAAATAGATTTGTTTGCCTTCTGATAATATTGTAGCAAAGAATAGAATTTCAAGGGCATTGTTTCAATAGCAGATGTTTGTTGATTGAAAAACAATGTATAGTTCTGTGTTGCTTTATGGGGTGTGCTAGCATGTAGCATATTCTTTGGTTCCTATTCTTGGTTCCTATTCCCTTTGCCTTGATGAATTATGATCTGAACCTCCACCCTAAAAAAAGTATACAAAAGTCATGAAATTGTGGTGGAAAGTCTTATTGTCTGCCTTATTTTTACCAAACATATATTTGATGTGTATTCCATGCATATATCCATTTCACTTTCAATTTACAATATATTGTATGATCTTCCTTTGAATCATTAAAACTTCACAAATTGCTTTTGTCTGGTGAAAAGAACACACTAAGGCAGCACCATAACTATAATTAGTGTTTATGGTGCCAAGAGGACCCTTCCATAATTATAGAACGGTTTTACTTCTTGCATGGGGTCCAGCTGGGCACTACTCACTGCCTCCACTATAGCCATGTGAGAGCTGGAAGCTCTCTAAGCACTCAGAGGCTGAGAGTGATCAGCTGTTGATCTAATCCTTCACTGCAGGGTGCAGTTCAGGAGAGATGACTGGAGCTCCTAAGAAATAGCTTCCAACTTTCAGAGTGGCTTAGACTAGTTTGGGAGCGGTGCCTTGCGGACCCCAGGTAAGAAGTCATACTGTTCCACTACTTATATGGGGGAGAGTGCCAGGACTCTGTGCCTTTAAATTGAATGTGGTGTAAGTAAAGTGTGCATCTTCAATGTTAAGGAACACTCTCTAAGCACTATGGTTTTACGAGTCCATGGGCCCTGTCCAGTGGTAACCTGTCAAACCATTCACATATTCTTTAATACTTTCTGTGTCAGGCAATCAACATCCTTAACGGTTTAAGTTGCTATTATGAAACAGAAGTTCACATTTTTATACCAATTTACACCAGGTGTGGGCAGGATTTGTTGACTCAGAGCGTCAGCTGACAGCAATAGTGGTTATGGTACTTAGTGTCCATTTTAAGAAGTTATAGTATCACAATAGGTGGCAAAAGTGACAGTTAAAAGAATGTTTTGACCATTACGTTATCTACAATGATCAACATGATAGAGGGCATTTAATGACTGATCATTTGTATCAAATTTATATCAAATATAGTCCAATGTAATTAATTAATCTTGCTTCTGTTAGTGTAACTGTGAATTCTAAAAGTATAGATCATGTTAATGGCATAGTAATGTGTGACATAAGGCAAATGCAAAATGATTGACAAGCATGTGTAATTCTTGGTGCCGTTTGATTTAGACCACACTTTTACACTCTGTATTTAGAAGAACCTGACTCCTCAGGGCACATGTATGGTCCAGTCAGTGGTCAGGTGAGTGTTTGCTTTTTATTACTGTAAATTGTTTTAATGTTCTAATGATGTAGCAGTATTATATATTATTGTATTTTACTTTTTGCTAGTCGTGGTCCTTTTCACTTCTAATGGAGTGCTGGCATAACTAAATCTCTGATCTGAACCTTGTGTAACTGTGCAGTTAGTGCTCACTCTTAAGGAATTGTTGACCAATTACTTTAGGAATAGAGAGGTAATTATAGAGGACCTATCACTTCTCTGTAAATCACAACAGTCAATAAAACAGTGAAAGTGACATAACATTTGTTAACCTTTTTCATTAACCTTTCTATGAAATGTAATGCAGTTAGCATCAGAGTTCAGTTCAGGCACAAGCAGGGCACACTTTGCATTGGAGAAAAAACAGAAATATTGATTTTATTTCTCCTTCACTGTAAACAGGTGCAAAGGGTGGAACGTATAAAAATAATTGACAAAGAGCCAAGATTGAGACAATTTGTTCCAGGGTAGAGTTGAATACAGCAGTCTGGAATTTTACTTTTCATTTGTATTTTTCTGAACCCACAAGCACATTTTAAAGTGACATTGTCACCATCTGGGGACTTTGCAGAATTCTACAAGTAAAGTAGTCTTTGGGGTCGCTGCCATATTTCTCCAGCAGGTCCTCTTTAGCTTTTTGCATCTCAGCACCAGGAGCTAACATCACTGCTGAACTCTTACAGATGTGAGAGTGCAGCATTGAGGTCTATGAAGGATCCTGAGAGACAGCAGGACCCTCCAAAAACAAAGCCCATTCCCTGCAGCCGTCAGGGTGGGGGGAGGAGAGGTTGACAGCGCCACATTAAATATATGGATACATATTATTACACATCTCCTCTAAAACAAGCAAAACTATAAACCATATGTAATAAATGGAAATTATCCATGAACAAATATATTTCTGGTTGGAAAACACACGTAAGCAACCAGTCAAATTCAGGTTGTGTACTACAGCTTCACTTGGACAGTACCTCAATTCACTATAGAGTTCAGAAACTGTAGCAGTCATTTTGGTGAGAAAACAGCCTAATATTTAAATTATATAACATCGATGGTCTGTACAAGTTGGTATATGAAAATGTGTGTGTTTTTATATAGAATGTATGTTCTATTTCAGGTAATAAAAGCACTAATGAATGTAGACAATATCATTGGAATGCTAATGGATGGCCTGAAGCAGATCCAGCTAGACAAATGTATTAACATCATCCTTTTGTCAGATCATGGTAAGAGAAAAAGTTCCAACATTTTATTGCTTATACACAGAGACTCTAAGTGATACCAAATTGAATCTATAATGGGCAGGAATTTTTATTATAAGTTTAAAAAGCTCAGAGGAGGTGTACAGACCTGTAGCTTAGGCTGTCTTATAGGTTTATAACATCCTTAAGGCTTTGAATACTGAACATTCGTAATTCCTTGGTTGACACCCAAAATTGAGTCTTTATGCTATTTCAGTGGGTTGCCAATGTTTGAAACAGTCACTTAGTAATTTCCCACAATAAATTGGTAATTGTAGAAGCATTTGCTTTTGTAAGTGCAATATAGATTCCACTGACGCTGGAGAGTCTAAAGCAGCAGAACTTGGCTTATTTACACATTCTATTTAAATGGAGGAATAGGTTACGAAATTAAATTTAACATTGTAGGAAAGGTCTCAAATAACCTTGGACATATTTGAGATGTTGGTCCCATTAACAGGTTAAGAATTACGGATTTATTATGTACATCCAGCTTGTGTTCATACACAATACTGATTGATGGTCATGAAAGTTGTGATTTAACAACTGGAGAGTACCACGATGGCAATCCTGGGTTTTTATACTATATAGATCCTTTTCCATTTAATGTAGACAGAAGGTTCCATAAAAACATGAAATATGCTTCTACAAAGTTCAATAATAGAGATATTAGGATTTTGCTCACAAACCCAATTTTAAAGGTTTTAATATTTTTGACTTCCTCCTCCTCACACCAATGAAGACCTCTTTACTAGGTCAGACTGTCTGCCTAACACAGATCTAATAGATTTAGACCCTCTGCCCAATTCATGGCATGCCCCTCCTCTCAAAACATCTGCATACCCACATTCCCATTACTATTCTTTCCAAATTCCCCCTTCACACTCCTCTACCAACTATTCTTCTCTTCACTGACTGACTTCAGTGGACCTCACTGACTTCAATTGGGATGTGAACTTAGGTATGCTAGACTCTCACTTCTTGATTTCGTTAAGACATGATTTAATCCACAATATGTTGCAGCTAATTAGTACGAGTCATTATACTGCATTATATACTGAGTTACTTGTGGAAAGTCTGAGTTGCCACTGAAGTCAATAAGGTTTATTTGCTAAACAAAAATTGTAATACACTGAACATTTGGAAAATAAATAAACTATATTCGCAACTTGACAGTTTTTGCTTAAAGTTTGCCATTTGGATTTCATGATATTGTTGTGACTTTAAAGTAAATTTAAAATGTTTGATTAAAATACTGAGATTGGAAAAATGAGTCAGTCAATAGTCCACTAGGTTTTCAGTTTGGTTATTTTTGCCTAATATTTGAAATTCACTCTGAATTACCAATAACTCACCATTTAGTAAATAACCTTGAAAGGTTATGGAGATATGCTGCAGATAGCCATTTTAGGTGGAGTTATGAAAATGGCATTCATGTGCATGTCATTGTTTCACTAGTCTTGGCATATCATTTCTAATTCAGATAAAATTATTTTATTTAGGGATGGAGCAATTCAGTTGTGAAACTGTTGCATTTCTTCAACCATCCTATGTAAAGCCTTCCAAAGAATACATTGTGATATCAGGTCCAGCTGCACGCTTGAGACCCACTAACGTGCCAGATGAGTATTTCTCTTGTATGTACAAACTAATTACTGTGAATGACTTTTTCCTCAATGCAATAAGAGCTGTGCAATGTATTAGGAAAAACATAGAGCGTTATACCAAGTTCGATATATGTTCAATGTTTAACGTAAAGCACTTTAGTACCAAATGCAAACTAGAAGAATTGGTTAAAGCTTAAGACACTTTACTTGGCATAGCCAAGTAAAACTCCTAGACCCTCTGATTGTTGCAGCATTTTGTTGCGCATGGACACTAGTCTCCCAATGCTTTCTTATTATATTGGCTGAGATCATCAAGATTGCAAAATAGGACACTATAGCATGATGAATACAAATGTGTATTCCTAACACTATAATATTTGTTTGAATATATCTATACTGCAATATTTTTTTTTTCCTAATCCTGGATTCCTTTTGCAACTTGTACAGCTATTTTTATTTAGTTAAGGTGTCATTTATGTGCTTTGTCTACTGTTTGCCCCATTAACAAAGTAATACATTTGGGGCTGTATAGGCAGGTTTAGACTGTTGCCTGTTCTGGTAGAAGCATCAGTGTGTGCAGAACACGTATTTATTTACAATAATTACACCCACCATGGTTATAGACCTATCTTTTTAGTCTGTTTGCTTATTGGTGAATCATAATAGAGTTTTGTTTTTCAAAACTAAATTTGCAAAGTATGTGTAATATTATTTAATGTCATGTTTGATTTTTATATCCCAGCTATTTTAAGTACTAAAGCATACATGACATTACAATACATTCCAGTGATGACTGGATATAAAGTGGTTGCTTACATGTTATAATTGAAGAGTCCTGCTTATATTACCTGTTCTGTTTTATGCGTCCTACCAAAAAAAAATTGGACATGGCTGATCCTTTCTGAAACAAACCAGAGGTTAAAAATGGAATTTAGTAATCAATACATGTATTCACAATTGTGACTCGTTTATTTATATTAAAATAATTTTGAAATATAAAATAAAGTGCAGATACCTTCTATTGCAATATTGTTGCTTTGTAAATAAAACTTTAGTTTTATTATGTAGTGCGTGTGTGTGTTTGTGTGTGTGTGTATTTATGTTCCTTAGTAGGTCTTAAATATAGGTAAATACAACCACAGGTGAACAGCCATGTCACGATTTAGCAAAGATAAACCCAAAATGGAGAAGCCATCTGTGAAAAAAGTACACTCTTACTGCTCATATATGAATTATAAAAAAAAATTAAATGTTACATTTCATGACTGTATAATAAGAAAAAGACTGAACAAGTATGGTTTGTTTAGAAGGGTGGCCAGGAGAAAAGCTCTTCTCTCTAAAAAGAACATGGCAGCACATCTTAGGTTTGCAAAAGTTCATCTGAACAAACCATAAAACATCTAGGACAACATCCTTTGGACAGACAAGATCAAAGTGGAGATGTTTGGCTGTAATGCACAGTGCCACATTTGGCGAAAACTAAACTGTCAAGCAGAGTGGTGGAGGGGTGATGATTTGGACCTGTTTTGCAGCCAGAGGACCTGGAAATCTTGCATTCGTTGATTCGATCATGTACCAAAGTATACTAGAGTGAAAGGTGAGGCCATCTGTCCAGGGCCCTATTTTACTTATTGGACCCTGGGCAAGCATTTGCTTGGGCCCCCTTCCACCACTCCACTCACTGGCATACAGTCACGCCCTCCACTGTAATGTAGTGGCAGAACTAAACTAGAAAGGGTACTGGTGCAATGCTTCTTTTGTGCCCTGCTATCGCAAGGGTGGCCATACGGTAGATCCCCATCTGTCATACAATTCCAACAATGCTTTGACAGCTGGGGATCTATCATTGTCCCATGCTTGCAGGGTTGTTTTTAGCAATGAGCAGTGTTTGAATGTTAGCATGTTTTGTATGGAGTATGTTCGTGTGAATGTAGGGGTGTGTTCGTTCGTGGTGCCTTGGTGTTTAACACAGAGGTGTGTTTGTATGTAGTGTTAATGTTTCAATGCAGGAGTGTGTTTGAATACTGAGATGTATGCACATATACACATACTCTGCCACACACACTGTGATACACATGCAGATATACAGATACACACTGACAAAGATACATAACCTGAAACACACATGCATATACACAGATACAAACACACATGCAGATACAAAATTACACACTCTAACTACATATAGATACACACACTGACACATGCAGATACACAGGTACAGTGACACAAATGCAGATACATAGACACACAGATACACGCATTGACTAACTACATATAGATACAGATACACACAATGAGAACACACTGACACACATACAGATACACAGACAGATACAATGATACACAGATATACACAATGACCTCATACAGATACACACACTGACACACATGCTGATACAAAGATACACACACTGACTACATATAGATACACTGATACACACAATGAGAACATACAGATGCATATACACACAGATACCATCACTGACACACATGCAGATACAGACAAACAGATAAAATGACCGCATACAGATACACATACATACAATGAGAACATACAATGCATACAGATACACACACACACACACACACAGATACAAAGATACATACACAGACTACATATAGATACACACATGCAGGTACAGATACACACTGACCACATACAGATACACATACATACAATGCAAACACACACAGATACAAAAATGCATACACTGACTACATATAGATACCCACAAATATACAACCTGACACGCATGCAGATACACACTGACCGCATACAGATACATACACACACTGACACACACACACACACACACAGACAACGAGAACATACAGATACACATCAACTACATATAGATACATAGACACACACACACACAGATACACACATGCAGATACACAGATACAAACATTCACACATACATATACACACTGATACAAACACACATACAGATACCTACTGACACAGAGACGCACACAGACAGCCATACTGAAACACACATACACTCAGACTTACTGACACACACACACACTCAGACACTCATGCAAAATTTAAAAACCACCCTCCAGTTTCTTACTTTTTCCTGGATGTTGGCTTTCCTGGGGTCCAGTGGACTGGCTGGGGTGGCTGGGAGTTAAGCTCTGGCTCTCTCCCGGCTTGGCCCCTTCCAGAACAGCTGGTCCTCCTTCCTCCCATGCGGCTCCTGTTTCTGTGGGAGGAAGTGACACACGGCTGTCACTTCCTCCCAGCTGGCTGCCGAAAAGCAAGGAGCCCAGCAGCGCTTTTCAAGCGCATGGGCCACCCGATGGGCCCCCATAGTGTGTGGGCCCGCTGCCCATAACAATTTATTTTGGGATCGGCGACCCCAAAAGACACTGTTGCGGGCAGTGGGAAAACGGGGCAGCTGCCTTGGACCCCCAACAGTGACAGAGCCTGGGGCAGCTGCCCCGTTTGCCCTGCATTAAAGGTGGCCCTGCATCTGTCCGATAGCTAAAGCTTGGCTGAAATTGGATCGTGCAACAGGTCAATGATCCCAATCACACCAGCAAATCCACAACTGAATGGCTGAAAAAGAAAAGATTCAAAGTGTTTCAATGGCCCATTCACAGTCCAGACCTCAACCAGATTTAAATGTTGTGGCGGGACCTTAAGAGAGCTGTGCATAAACATATGCCAGCAAACCTCAAAGAACTGAAACAACGTTCTAAAGAAGACTGTGCTAAAGTTCCTCCACAACAATGTAAGAGACTGATAAAGTCATACAGAAAACTAATACTTCATGTCATTGCTGCTAAAGGTGGTTATACAAGCTATTGAATCATAAGGTGTAATGGCTTCACCATTTTGGCTTTATTTTTGTTAAATCGTGACACAGTGTAATAAGTCATGTGTTGTTCATCTGAAGTTGTAGTTCCCTGATTTTAAGACCTGCTAAGGAACATATGATTACTATTATATCTTGATATGTAAAACCCTATAATTCAGAGGTTGAACTTTTTATGTGTGTGTGTGTGTATGTATATTTGTGTGTATATATATATATATATATATATATATATATATAACATTTAGTGTGGGCCAAATTTCAGAGTAGAGTTTGAGGAATCAATAACTTTTTTTTTAATGAACCAATTTCAATGATATTGCATACAATTTATTACTTAATGTATGGAGATTTTTTTGACTAGGTACGAAGATATCATCTTTTAAATTGGCTCTGTTTGCTGCTTGCAAAGTCAGTCTCTTTCGATTGCATTGTCCATAACATTAGTTAGTGTGTGAATGTCTAGTGCTAGAATTTCTGCACGGACATTCTCCTTGAGCTGCTCAAGTATACGCAGTTTGTTCATGAACACCCGCTTCTTCAGATGTCTCCACAGGAAGTAATTGTGATCTGAAAGATCAGGCGAACGTGGCAGCCAAATTTGTGAATTTCTTTAAATTATCCACTCACCGCACAGTTGTCTCAGTTTTCAAAATAAAAGTTCAATATTTTTACTTGTGAATACTTTATGAAATTATCCATGATGAATTTCCCAAATGTAACTACTAACAAATGTTATTTACCTCTCAAATCCTATTCTGAATTTTGGCCCACCCGGTACATATTATGTTATTTTCTGCATTAACTGCAGTTCTTAAACTACAGGTGTCTAATTATCACGTGTGGCTTTTCCAGTTGACTATGAAGGTGTTGCCAGGAATCTTACAGTAAGCAGATTCAGCATTTTTTACAATTGCTATTTTAACTTTTTATGTATCTGCAATGCATTGTGTCTTAGTTAACATATATGGGAATTGCTTAGTTGGCTTTGCATACACCTCTGGAAGAAGGTAATCTTGTATAGCCCCACTTCCAAGTGACTTCCTACACAATTTGTTAGTTCTCGTTCCTGTTTAGACTTGAATTGGAACAACTCTGGACTGGGGGATGTACTTTCTACAAATATCTACTTTTGTGTAACGGTTTTGGATTCTTTGACTACTATAATAGTTGTAATGCCAGCATGCCAAATTTTGCAAAGTTTTAACTTAAAAACTGTAATTCACTCCTTGCATTATTTGTTTTAAAACGTCTAAAAGAATAATTGACATTCTAGACATAGTGGACCTTCCAACAATCCAGATAATTAGACTATTTGTTAGTTTTCTTTATTGCACTTGTGTAGAAAAGATTAAAAAGAAAACTGAGATTTATTTTGTCTCATTTAATTATTTTTTCATATTTAATATTGTGTTATATATGAATATAGGACATCAAAAGAAAGCCCTATTTCTCCTTGCTAAAAGTAATATATACAATGTATAGGTGCACTAAAAGAGGTTGAAATTGTAGTAGAATAGCAAAAGTGCCAAAAAAATGCATTGGTCACAAAATACTTTGCATCTCAAAAGAAATACCGCCCAATGACCTTTCTCTCACTGGGAAGGGAGGAAAGACCGGAGTGGAACGGTGGCTGGCACAGAATTAACTTTAGCCAGGCCACAACTTTGCTCAGAGTTGCCTAATGCCGCTGTCAAAGATGAAGTTACACGTCAGGCATATTAGGGGTTAATCTCTGTATGTGCATTGATTTGATTTGAAACACTGCAAATTCAGACTCCAGGCACCACGCGCACATCAAATCAGCTGCTTGAAGTAACCCTTTAAAGGGGAACTGTGACTTCCCAGAAATGTAATATTAGATTTACTTTATATTTGACAAATATGTAATTATTATTAGAGGTGTGAAAAATAAAATGAAAGAAACACTATAGGGTTATTCCTGACATTATAATTTTACTTTACCTATGGTTGGATCCACCACTCCCCTGTGAGTGTTTTAATAATGAAGTATTACTTTCCTTTATTCCCTTGTCATGCTTGTCAAATCACACCTCTTCCATCTCCCTGGCTGAGATCATCACGAATAATGATCTCCGCTAATCCAGTGCATCCCCATAGGGCAGCATTAGGAAGCTAGTGCACATGCGTGGCAAATCACTTTTCTGTGCCACATGCAGTGGAAATGTAGTTTATACAAAACTGCAATGTTTTAATTTGCAGGGTAAAAACTAAAGGGCCACTGCATGTAGTACACTTACTTGAGAAGTAATGATCTTGGTGCTTTTAGTGGTTGCTAAAGTGTAGAAATCCACACCTCTGCAAATGTGCAAAGGAGAGAGACATTACTATGAAAAATACCAGTATAGCTAGTGATGGCTGTGCTAGCCTATATCTGGTTTAATGTACCAAGATACTTTGGTGAATTGGAGGCTTGATATACTTTTGCTTTTATTTGTATTCTATAAATTACAGTTTTTATATTTGGATGAAACTTAAACACTTATATTTCTTGTTTGTGTATTTTTTTCTTCTTCTCACTACAGTGCAGACGTAATCATCAGCCATTTAAAGCATTTCTAAAGCACAATTTGCCCAAACGCATCCATTATGCCAACAATGATCGGATCGAACTGCTTAACTTTTACACAGACCCTAAATGGCAGGTTGCTCTGTAAGTGACTGTCAACATCTTGGTAAACAATTTTTTTTGCTAGCGAGGTCATGATTTTTATCATGCATGGATCCTGTGCCTTGAAACCTAACCAAATGCCTGTCTCTTTGTCCAGGGATGTGTCATTCTTACTGTAAATAAATGTTTGTATGTGTAACCCTAGCGTAAAAATGTGTTCTAATATAAAAGATACAGAATGGTGAATTACTTGGTATGGGAAAATAATTCAATCTCCGGGTTCTGGAGACATTTATAAACCAGTTGGATTTTGTATTCATGTTTTATTATGATATCTCTAGAATCCCTTGATGGCATTATTTACCCATAAATCATGGTTTGCCAATATATATTCTCTAATTACCAGAATTAATTCAGGCAGCGTATCTGCTATGCTATCAGTATGTCCTCTATCTGTAGTATAACTGTTACATGTGAACAATAATCTAAGCCATTATAAATGTTATCTTTTCTCCGTCAGCTCACATTTTTAAAATGGCAGTAACAACAGAAAAACCTTTAGATAATGCCAAATGAGGAGCACAACCATAGAGCTAAAAAAAATCACTTTATTAGTTGGGTCCAGTAGACTAGGTATCCCAAGTTTATTCCAAACAACATTAGTCAAAACAAGGTCAATACAAAAAAGCATACAAGGTATACAGAGGCGTAACTAGAAACCACGGGTCCCCGGTGCGAAAATTGCCCTGGGGCCCCCCCCATATATCTACCTCCTACTCCACATGTCCCTGCCCCCCGCTCACAAACATGCAGACAAACACATACACATGCAGACACACACAGAGACCCATACATACAGACACATGTAGAGACACACATAGACACATACTCACAAAACACACACACACTCACTGAGTCATACATACATTCAGACATACACACTCAGACACACACACATTAAGACACACAAATACACTTACAGACATACACACACACACATTCAGACACTTACAGACACACACATTATTAATATTAAATGGCCACCCAGCCTCCCTACCTGGAGAGCTGGCGTGGATCTGTCCCTGGGGTCCAGTGGGGCTTCAGTGCGGCGGGCATCAGAGTTCCCATCAGACGCGGCGAGGGAGCTGTGGTCTCTCTGCTCTGCTCCCTCGCGGGCTGTCTACTGATGCTGGGAGCCTAACTACGACGTCATATTCCGGCTCCCGGCATCAGCAAACATCGCGAGGGAGCATAGCAGAAAGAACACCGCTCCCTCGCCACGTCTGACAGGAACTCTGCCATCCGCCGCGAGAAGGGGGTCCATTAAGTGGCCAGTGGGCCACCTCTTGGGCCCCCCTATGACAGGGAAACACAGAGGAGGCTGCATCTTGGCGGCCCACAGTCGCAGGGGTCGTGGCTGCAGCCGAGCCCCCTGTGACCCCTGCGACCGTGGTAGGTATGCCACTGAAGGTATACAATAATCACATTTATTCATGGAAAACAACCAAAAAAGTACAATATTATCACAATGATACCTACAACATGATACCCAACACAAAAGTACATACCAAAGTAGAAGAACCAGCTGAAATTGTCAGAAGTAGTGAGAAGAGGGAGAAAGTCAAAATAGCCCCCAACGTTTCGGCAGGATTGCCTTTATCAAGGGAGCTCCTTGAGCATTGTTTTGACATTATTGCTAATGTTATATTATAACAGAAAAACTTACCATGGTCCAGCCTCTTCTTTAGTGTATCTAAAGGTGTATCTAAAGAAATGGTAACAACTTGAGATGCCCATGACAGGGTAGAGTGCTGTAATCTGGAGTATTTAGACAAACATATATTCTACTATATGTTAGCATGATTTTATTTTAATGATCTTTTATCAAAACTTGTCAATTACAGCTCAAGATCAGAAATTAAATCCTGTAAGGGTGGATTTCATGGATCAGATAATCGTTTTCCAAATATGCAAGTAAGTATTACATCCTAAAAATACCATCAGATTGGATCCTAAATAGGTGTCTCTACCATATAATACAAATACTTGACAACCAAGATGGATAAAAAGTCATAGCATTTTTTTTCTTAAATAAATCTGATATATATAAATATATATTCTCTTCAATCATATTATTGTATTTAAATCTGATTTTTTGTTTTGTTTATAAAATGCCTTTTGGATGAATAATCTAGCTAAATATATTTTTCTATTTAAGCTCTGTTGTTTACAAGTGTTTTTCAGCATTAAATACATAGATTAGTTATGAAGCATGAGCCGGTGTTTACACAGAATAATTACATTTAAGGTAAATGAATTTCATTAATCCAAATTAAAATGATCTTGTCTGCTGAGAACATACACTTTTTCACATCAACAATGTTATAAAATAAAATTAAAAAAACATACAAAGTTCAGAAAAAGACCTTATTCCATTGTATTGTCATTTTACAGGGGCCCCATTGATCCCTATGATCAGTAAGAATAAACACTTTGCTTACTATGAATACTGTGGGAATTGACCTATAAAATACTGCACTTCCAAAGGCAATCCACAAAAGCCTGAGTGTCAAAGTGTTAGAGCTACTGATGGCTATCTGGAGGACTAATTTTTACATGCTCACCAAATCAGAGCACTTGCTTATGCCTCTTCCTTTTTTTGCCATCATTTGTTTCCCTCGCTCTAGCCTATCCCCACCTCGTGTTACTTCCTCTATCCTAGTTGTTTTCAAAGGAAACTACAAGGCAAGCAAGTAGTCCCTGATTTAGGCAGTTCCCAAAGCTGTCCCAATAAGTATACTGAGAAAAACTAGAGCATGGTGTACTTGAATACTTGCTTGGGAACAACTACGGTATGCTCTCGAATGCCCATATGTTTCTCTCCCTCTGTTCCATGTTCACTTGTTTTACTAACTCTGTGTCTTGCCCACTAACCCCTGATTTCAACCCCTGCTTTTAAACCCTGTGTTCAACCCCTGCATTCAACCTCTGTTCGGTGCCATTTATTTGACTCTCCCTTTTTTTTTTTTTTTACTTTTCTCTAACCTACTCCTAATTTATGTTTCTAACTCTATTGCACCCTGTCTACTATTCCACTTGCACCTTTACTATAGGTTGACAGCTGGGATGCTTCTGACTGGTGCAATTCTCACTAGTTCCATGCGACAGTGGTTGTGTGTGTTGAATACCTTTACTGAAACTCATCACAACCTCTCCAAAAAGAATAATCTCATCTAGCAGTATCTTTGCATTCAATATGCAGATGATAATCATGGATTTGCTGCTTAGTTTTAAATTAATAATGCCCATAAGGTTGATCAAAATTATTAGTGCAGGCCTTGCCCAATGAGTCCCTTTATAGCCCAGTAGGTCCTAGTGCAGCAGCACTGCTAGTAGTTCTGCCCATGCTTTACATACATATCAGTGAGAGCACTAGTTGGTGAAATTATATTTTATAATACTTTCTTTTCATAATGCATTGGAATGCTTCTTAAAGGGACACAATTGTCACCAGTACCACTACAGCGTAATATAGTGGTTCTGGTGTCTATAGCATATGCCTGCAGGCTCAGCAATGAAAAGGCACCGTTTACATTTCTGACTAGTAACACAGTCACACAAATGGCCAGTAGAGGTGACCCTATGTAGGAGGAACAGTCCCTATTCTGCTCTGTGTCACTGTGTATCAGGGATCATTAGGATAGGTGTCAATCCATATCTGCCAAGTGACCCTATGTAGGGGGAACAGTCCCTATTCTGCTCTGTGTCAGTGTGTATCAGGGGTTTTGAGGACAGGTGTCAATCCATATCTGCCAAGTGACCCTATGTAGGGGGAACAGTCTTTATTCTGCTCTGTGTCAGTGTGTATCAGGGATCATTAGGATAGGTGTCAATCCATATCTGCCAAGTGACCCTATGTAGGGGGAACAGTCCCTATTCTGCTCTGTGTCAGTGTGTATCAGGGGTTTTGAGGACAGGTGTCAATCCATATCTGCCAAGTGACCCTATGTAGGGGGAACAGTCTCTATTCTGCTCTGTGTCAGTGTGTATCAGGGCTGGGCTTTGAGGACAGGTGTCAATGTTAGGTGATTTCTGCCCTTTATGGATTAAAAGCAGACTCTGCATCAACTGTGCAATTTTCCATGGGAGTTTTGCCATGGATCCCCCTCTGGCATGCCACAGTCCAGGTGTTAGTCCCCTTGAAACAACTTTTCCATCACTATTGTGGCCAGAAAGAGTCCCTGTTGTTTTTAAAATTCGCCTGCCCATTGAAGTCAATGGCGGTTCGCGCGGTTCGCCGGTTCGCGAACATTTGCGGAAGTTCGCGTTCGCCGTTCGCGAACCGAAAATTCCGGGTTCGCGACAACACTATTAGACATACATAAATGGCCAAGATGTATGCAGCCCACCACTGTGTCAAAGTACTCCAATTACGGTGGGTTCCTATCTGCCTAGATATGCATGACTAACTGAACAATAATAAAACACACACATCACTTACCTGCAAGAAAGGGGCAGAGGACTTGAGCCACTGCCTGCCGGAACCAACTGAAACAAAAGGATAAATGGAAAAGGAGAGGGTGTGGCAACATAAAACCAACATTTAAAGGAATCCAAGAGACTAGGAATTCCAGGAATGTAATACAGGAATGAGCTCAGAAAACCCAGCATAAAGAAAACCAGACATGGAATGGAAAACCAGAAAAAACAAGAAAAACAAAACAAGAATTGTAAAAAGAGTACTGGATACCAGAAGCCAAGACCAGACATCTCCGCAGAACAGAGCAGGAAGTGACATAGTCTCAGCCGTTTACTCCATTCTGAGGGGGGCTGGTCACCTATACATGTACTCCAGCACTATAGTGTTAGGAATACATGTTTGTGTATTCATGGTGTTCCTTTAATTAGATCTTTAGACTGGCATGAGTATATGGATAGATCAGTTTATGTAAATAGTGCAACAATCACATTCTAAGAAAATATCCATTATTCCACTCATTGCTTTTAAGTGATTTATGATGACATAGTTTATCCATTGTATTACAACAATGTGTGATTTTCTTTCTGCTTGCACACTCGTGATATCTACCATTTAGAGTTTATTAATGGTGCTCAGTTTCCTTTATCGCTTTAAAAACCCAAAACTAAAATAACTTTAGTGGGATTTTTTTTTTTTTTTTAATTTACAAGTGATGAAATTAAAGACCACTATAGCATTAGGATTACAAACATGTATTCCTAACACTATAGTGTTATACTTACCGTTTGAATTATCATGCCCACCTTGCAAAAATTAGGAAACAGATTTACTTGCCTTATATCCTGTAGAGCTCTGGTCTCCGTGCTGCCACTCCATCTCCCCGCTGTGGTCATTAAACCGATGATCTCAACAAATCCATGGAGATGATCCTGAAGATCCTCTAGTGCCCCAGAAGCTATGAGTATTATAGTTTCTCACAAAAAATATTCTTTGTAATCTATGAGGAGATGCTGATTGGCAGGGCACAGCATTTTCTCCGTGGGGAAACATTGGATTGGTTGAAGTCACCAGGATTGATGACCTCAGGAGGGAGGCTTTTATAGTTTTTTACTTTGGGTTACTAAAGAGACAAAGGAAACAGAGCATTATTAATAAATGTCAGATTTACTATTCTTAAGTGCAATAATAAATCCTTTTTAATATATTTTCTTAATATTTTACATTTCATTACAGGCTCTCTTCATTGGTTATGGGCCTCAATTCAAGTTTAACATAGAGGTTGAGCCTTTTGAAAATATAGAAATCTATAACTTAATGTGCGGTAAGATTATTATGTATTTCCCACATTTTGTTCTCAAATTGTTATATATTCAGATTCTTGCAATGTGACTGCAGTACAGATTTGCTCAATCCATAATATTTAAATTTGTTGATATAGACTTGTTGAACATTGTGCCAGCACCCAACAATGGAACTCATGGCAGCCTTAACCATTTATTGAAAATGCCAGTTTATGAGCCATCCTTACCAAATGATATAACTGAACCCGCTCAATGTGCTGTTAGCAAGAAAGTTCAGGCTGATGATCTTGGCTGCTCTTGTGATTCATTGGTAAGTATTTAACATTCCAGAATGTGCCAGTTTGGTCACTTCAAAGTAAGATTGAATTAAGTAGATTTTTTTTTTCTTGATGTTTGTTTAAATTAAAACTCTTATTTTCTCATACAAAATGCTAGCAAAACACTTGCCAGATAATTTCCTTTGCCATCCCATTTTCTCAAAGAAAGTCTATATTTCTGATTCTATGTGATTCACAGCCAGGGGAGATGCGGATTGGGCTGCATACACAAAGTGATTAAACTTCTAAATGGTAGATAATATAGCAATACAACTACAGGGACATGATATTTATACCAAAGCCACTTCATTGAGCTAACATTTTTTTGATACTTAGAAATTATTGCTTTAAAGTGAACTACATTAAATTCACGTTTATTCGAAAACATAACCCTAAGCATCAATATGTTCCTTACCATAGTATGAAATAGAATGTTTTATTCTATCTTGTGAATGCTACTAATCATACCTGCTACCCCTCTACTTAATAATTCAGCCCTCTTTTGAACACTTCCCAAGCAGGTTTGGAGTGTATGTTACACTTGCAAATTAAGCTATTCAGGTGTATAAATGTATTTCTTTACAGGATCCAACATTACGTGGATTTGAGAAACAGGTGACCCTTACTCCTGTGCAAGGTAAATTTCTGGGGGAGGAAGCAATGCAGAAACTAAAATGTTACTAATAATTAAATTATTGAGTTATTTGCTGATGCTGTAATATCACAAGGGAGTTGGCAAAATGACAAAGTTGAATTTTTTTTTTCCAATTTGGATACAGTGGTCTTAATTTTAACTCAACACAGCTCAACTCTGAATACATATATTGCATTGTGCCATTTAAATAGTCTATTACAAGTTTACAATTTGTATTGGTATCGGAGGCGTAACTAGAAACCATGGGGTCCCGGTGCAAAAACTGCCTTGCTCCCTCCCCCGCCAACCCCCATACCTCTACTTCCCCCTGCAACAACCCCATACATCTACTCTTCCCCTCCCATACATTGCCCCCCGCACATGCTGACAAACAAAGACACACACATATACAGAGACACACACACATATACAGAGACACACACACATATACAGAGACACACACATAGAGACACACACTAACACATAGAGATGCACAGACAGACAGACACATACAAACAAACACACACATACTAGTGACCCTCCTGTTTCCCACCTTTTAGGTGCAAGAAGGTGACTTTCCCTGGGGTGCAGTGGCTCAGCCTGATGACAGTCAGACTTCCCACTCTGACAACTTCCTCTTCCTCCCTCGTGGCTACCGGTGTAAGCTGGGAGGCGTGACCGGGGCAGTCACTTCCTCCCAGCTCTGATGTCATCACAGGGGACCCGTTTGTGCTGATAAAGAGCCACAGCGCTGACTGGGCCCCCTGGATATTAATTTCCATCAGGTGGCCCATGATGTTAGGACTCATTAACATGCAGTCCCAGGGATTCTACCGCACAGGCCGGCGCCGCAACACACTGCGGGGGGCACCGTGGTTTGGGTCTGCAGGGTTGCTGGGCCCCTGTGACCCCTGTTACCACGGTAGTTCCGCCACTGATTGGTACGATCATGTATGACTGTATTGTATGATATATTGAAAATGTATAGATTTTCCTTTAGTCTCTTACTTCTGCATGTCTCATTGCTTCTTCTAATTGCTCAGACTGAAGGCTTATTGACCTGTGTCTATTTCAGAGCTAGACACTGATATCTGAAGGTTGATACATTTTTAGTCATTCAGTTAAGCTTATAATTAAATGACATTGTCCCTTTAAATAATTTAGAATGTTAATTAGATTAATCTATTAGCAAAAAATTGTCTTTGAGGATGCATTTTAAGAGTCAAGCATTTCTAGTATGGTAATTTAAATCCTGATCTGTGCTTCTGGTTGCTAATCCTGTAAACATAGGAGATGAATACTAAAATATGGGAAAGCAATCTAAAATGGCAACAGTGCTCTGCATTGCATTCTGTATATTGATGTGGTAAAATAGTCAGTGTTTAGGTTGTGTATAGAGAATATATATATATATATATATATATATATATCCTTATGATATGCCGATGTTACATTTCATTATGTAGAAATTAATAAGATTGGATCATATTTTATATACATAGCGTTTTGGACATCAAAACTAAATATGATGCATTAAAGGAACCAACCAAGCTGTCATAAACATAACCACTCCCAGGCAGGCAGCATATGACTTGCTTCAGTGTGTGAAGCCTGCCGAACACCATTTAGAAAAAAATATTTATGAAAACACAATATTACAATATCGTCTCTTTGGTAACTTTATTCTTATAGTAGACAAAGGCTGGACTTATTAAAGGGACACTATATGCACCCAGACCACTACAGCTCATTGAAGTGGTCTTTGTTCACTGTCCCAGTCGCCTTAACCCTACAATTGTAATTATTGCAGTTATTGATAAATTGCAATAATTACCTTGCAGGGTTAACTCCACCTCTAGTGGCTATCTACCAGTCAGCCACTAGAGGCACTTCCGTGTCCTTAGTTGACTTTTGGTCCGCTAAATAACACTGGAAGTCATAACAGTTTGCAAGAGGACATCCAGCATCCTCTAAAACCCGAGAGGAAAGCATTGAGCATAGCTTTCCAATGGGGTAGTCCTAATGCGAATGCAGTGCTCACCGTGCATGCGCATTAGGTCCCAGCTAATTCCTGATGTTGGCAGAGTAGAAGCGGATGCAGAGCCTGCCTCAGAGCCGAGGGACATCATGGCTGGAACCAGGTACCGTAAGTGACGGAAGGGTTTTTAACCTTGCCGGGGGGGGGGAGGGGGGCGGGTAAGAAGGGGTGCAAGGGAGGGGGAACCTTATAGGTCACTACAGTGCTAGTACTATAGTTTCCCTTTAAGGGAACATTTGCTATGAACAATATGAACAAAAATAGTCACAGTGCATACATATAAAAATAGGTTACAAACAAATTTTATGTACACCAAATATCAAAATAAAAATGGAGAACATTTGTAGTATAGTGAGTATTTGTCAGGCTTACTGCCTTCTTGCCTCCCACCGGATCCCCGGGTGCCGTGATCCCCGCCGGCGTTTCTTCTTAAGTATGCGCCAAAAAATAACTATGTTCGCAGACAATATAATTATGACACTAACATATCCAGAGGTCTCTAGGTCTCTATACCAGCTGCACTACAATGTATAGAAGAATGTAGTAGATTTTCCAACTATAAAATCAATATGCAAAAAACAAAGTTCTACATTGTTTAGAGTTTCTATCTGAGGGCATGAAAGATGACCATAAATTTAACTGGTCTTCTCATTCCATTTGTTACTTAGGAATAATTATTAATTTTAATATTGATGTATGGATCACTGACAACTATAATACACTTCTTAAAGAATTTAGAAATACTATCTGAAAATGGTCCAAACTTCAAATATCATGGCTGGGAAGAATAAATATTATTAGAGTACATTTACTTTCAAAATTGGAATATCTATTTCGCACAATTCCACTACATTTACTCGATTGCTTATTTATATCATATGTTTGGGGTGGTAAGAAACCACTGATTGCGTTTTTAAAGTTATGTCGGCCAGATTATCAGATTGAGGATTATCTTTCCCGAATATACTTTATACTCATGATACTGTGATTTTTTTTCCCCTTTTTTTGGAGTGGGGAAACAGAAATTCAACAATGAATTTATGGTATATATATGAAAAAAAAATTATGCGGCACTTTTGACCCTTTTGTTTTTTGGGGGGCAGATAAGAAATTATTCAAAAACTTGAATATTGAAAACGTACTTATTTCTCAAGTTTTCCGATCTATAGAGCCGATAAAGAAATATTTCTTCTCCTAAAATCAAATCTCTATAAATGCTCCTTTAGAAGTCTTGAAACTTTTTATCCAGGATCTTAATTTGTCTGGTTGGCTAGAAATAGAGTTGGTAAAAATTCAAGACTTATATGGTACCTCTGGGATTAGTAAATTTTAGTACCTACAGGAAAGATCAGATCTATCGAATAAAGAATATTTTACTTTTCTAAGAGTAATAGATTTCCTACATAAAACATATATAATTAGGGACTCGCCTTTTGATAAGATTCTCTATGGGGAGGGCACTAATAAACCTTCGGTCGTGGATACACTTAATCAAGAGGTTAAATTGAATACTGTCATTAAGTGGGAAATCAATCTGGATAAATCCTTCTCCTGTCAAGCCTGGTCAAATTAATTTGAGTTAATAAGGAAAACAATTCATTGTATAAATATACAAGAAACCTTCCTTAAGCTCATTCACAGATGGTATATGGTTCCCATTAAACTATGTAAATTTCAAATTCCTCCAATTTCTGCTGGAGATGTAATAGAGAACTAGGTTCACTTAAACGTATCTGGTGGGACTGTGTTGGATATTCTTAAATTGGGAATATCTAAACGTCTTACCGATGTAAAATTCAATATCACTTTGACCCCAGAAAGATTATTTCACCTAGATATGCCAAAAATGTCTAAACCATCTTTATATTTAACCATCCATGTTTTAATGGCTGTCAAATTATGTATTGCTAGGAACTGGAGAAAAAAAATGAATCTCCCACCTTAAAAGATATCAAAGTCCAAATCCAATATCAAAGTATAATGGAAAAGGCTGTTTATTTTAAAGACAGCAATATTGATACCCATAACAAGATATGGGCAAACTGGTTTGATTACTATAAATAATAGGATTGGTTTCTCCAAATAAATACAACCCTGGCATAGACACATCTACTTGGTAATATACTGACAATCTTATCCTTAAGGTGGCTCTATGTTGATCTTATATTATTAAAGAAGTGTTAGTTGAATTGTCCACTCTCCCTGTTCTCTACAGATGTCCTCATGTTTTATTTGTGTCATTTGTTGTGTAATGTATACCCTTTTGATGGCAGTATTTCGAAATGTAACTTAATTCAAGACTATATAAATTTCCTCTGTAATCTTCTGACTCTGCTTATTTGCATGGATCAATTTGCCCTGGTCTTGCAAACCATCCTAATGTGTACTACTCACTTACAGCCTGACGCACAAGACCATGCTGCTGTCTCTCCGGTTAACCAGATTGACATCCACTGGGTTATGAACCCACCTTCATATCCTAACGATAGGTCTAAGATAACGTTTCTGATAAAGCACCTGTCGATAGAGCCTTGGCCTGGGCCTATCCTATTTGGGAATCTAGTTCCTCTATTTCTTATTCTTATGCTGAGTTCCTCTTGACTTGCCTGGTAAAGTCAGTTCTGCTGTTAAATCTTTGATGAGGTTTAACCCCTTAAGGACCAAACTTCTGGAATAAAAGGGAATCATGACATGTCACACATGTCATGTGTCCTTAAGGGGTTAAAGGACCACTATAGGCACCCATACCACTTCAGCTCAATTAAGTGGTCTGGGTGCCAGGTCTCTCTAGTTTCAGAGAAACTGCTATGTTTCACTGAGGGTTAATCCAGCCTCTAGTGGCTGTCTCACTGACAGCCGCTAGAGGCGCTTCCGCACTTCTCACTGTGAAAATCACAATGAGAAGACGCTGGACGTCTATAGGAAACCATTGAGAAATGCTTTCCTATGGGTGGTTTGAATGTGCGCGCGTCTATTGTCATATTTGCACATAGAACATACCTACTGCCTCTACTTTATCAACTTCTGCACCTATGCAAATTGCTGATCTTGGAAAAGCAGACCTAGTGGGTCAGAGAGAGTAGGGCGCCCCCTAGTGAATATCCATACATATGTACAAGAAGTAAAATATAACTTTTAATAGTTAATGCATAAAATGCTTAAGGTAAGGACCCAGATACAAAACAAAAAAGAGAGAAAATGAAAACACAATACACAAAATAATGAAAATAAAATAAAGAAAAATTGGAAAAATTAGATCGGGAGGATATCAATAAATGTGAGAGCGTGCTGGATGGGGATAGTATAACCTAAGGTGATAACCTACAAGTTACTATACGAATGAACGCCCCCCAAACTGCTGTATATCTCACAGGTACACTGTAAACTCTTAGTTGACTCGTGCTATGCACCCTCCGTATACTCCCTGGCACGAGGGATCTTTTTTTGACCTTCGTAGAAAAGGTGGATATCCTTTATCCATTCAAACTTGTTGAATAGAGGGACTGGGACAAAGGTTTACGAGAACCTGGACCTGGGTTTCAGTAAGTGCCTCATCTGAGAAGTTGATGACTTTATTACTGGCATTTAATAACGTTTGCGTGACCTCCCCCAGTACCGCGTTTGCCTGTACTGTGCTTGGGGTTCCCCCTCTCGGGGGTTTTGGCCTAAAAAAGCCACCCCTTTTTTCAGTATGCCTCTTGTTTGAGTGACACTTGAGGGTGTAGAACTAGTGTTTGAGCTTTCAGTGTCTGTATCAGAGGTCTCGTACTCTGATGTTGAGTACTGGTCTGAGTCTGTACGTACGTTTTTTCTGTTAAATTTTCTATAGACTCTACCATTTTTATAATCTAAATTATCCCTTATGAAACCTGAGGGATACACCTGTGGCGAGACACATCAGGAACCAACACTCCGGAGACCCTAAGGGTGTTAGGTTTGCTGGAATTGAGCGAGTGACTCTAGGTCATAGAGGTGGTGACTTGGATAACACTCTACTAAAAAGAGAGTGTTATTGGATCTACAGGTTTAAAACCCTGGCCCCCAATGGTTTAAACGAGGGATTCACATTCACTCCCTTTATTGAGAAATAAACACATCAGGATTCTATTAACACAAATGATTATACACATGTACATAATTTCTTTAGGGACTGTATATACTTTCGTTTTATTTCATCTATTCATTTATTTGTTTATTATTATTTTTTTATTTTTTCATTGCAACACGTATATTTATTTATTTTGTTTAACTTTACACTCCATCCACTTTCATCTATTCTTTTTATTATTATTATTTTCATTTACTTTATTTATTAATATACATTCATTTCTATTTTCATTTTTATTATTCACATTTTATTTATTACACTTTATTTTTCTACTGTCACTTTTTTCATCATTGTTTCATGTTCTTTTTCATGTCCTTTTTCATGTTTATTTATATTTTTTATGTTTTACTAACGGGAACCCTATACTCATGTAAATAACCCATTGTGCACCAGACCCCCTTAGTGTTTTCGGACTTACCCTCCCGGGATTGGATCCCACGATTTTCATTCCATGTATCTGAAGTAGTCTTCCCTCACTAGAGGACCTGGTTGACTGGAGGCTCATCTTAGGCCCCCGAAACCCGTATTTTTCGGGTTAGCACTCTCATATTGATTAAATTTAATATTTGGTCACTTGTCATACAGGTACTGTTCAACATGAGCAGCCTCCTCTGTATATATAAAAGGATTCTTCACATCCATGGATGTCATACTGGTCACGGGCACTGAAGGGGTTAACAGTTCCGTTGATTGCCAGCAACATCACCCAATCAGCTCCTGACACGCTATCAAGGGGCGTCATTGGTCTGTTCCCGGCGAATCTGGGCGCAACAATGTGAATCACGCCCATAGCTTGGATTTAGCTTTCATGGGTATATAAGGGGCTCCCGTTACTCATTTCTTGTTTAGCCTCAGAAGAAGGCGCTTGTGTTGGCGCCGAAACACGTGTCAGGCAGGCAGTTAGGGAGGATATGACATGAGTCTGTTCGCATGGAGAATTAGTCAGCAAGCTGAGCAATTCGATATAGTTCCTCTATAGAGATACAGAGTTTTCTTTTCTTTTTAACTCAGAGGGGTGGCTTCAAGGGGACAGACTTGGTGTATTAAGCAAGAGTTGCACAAGGGGACAGAATTGTTGTATTGAGTGAGCGTTGAATCCCAAGGTCCAGCAGGTTGGCTAGTATAGACCTGGTTCACTGTAGCTCTGCATCCCAGTTACTGAGCGCTCTTTGAACACCGAGTTTTGTCCTCACAGCCGGTTCCTACAATTGTATCATTTTTATTTAAGAGGGGTGATGATGGGGGCACGTTTGGTGGGTGTAGAGGAAGGATTTTTTTCAAAGACACCACTGCACAGCTGCTAGCTAGTATTTTGTAGCACTGTCTATCAGTGGCTGCTCTCTCCTCGCTGAGTTCGCTCCCTCAACCCCAGAGGCATTGCTCCTATAACTGTATCGTTTTTAGATACACTAGTATCATCCAGAACAGTTCTCATTTATATGATACACTTACTTCTCATGTTATTTTCTCGTTGCCTCTTTTCCCTCCTTTATGGGCACATTATAGTTTGCCATTCTCTCTACCCTATCAGATTCCATGTTGGATACTGTTAGTGGGGAGTATACGGAGGGTGCATAGCACGAGTCAACTAAGAGTTTACAGTGTACCTGTGAGATATACAGCAGTTTGGGGGGCGTTCATTCGTATAGTAACTTGTAGGTTATCACCTTAGGTTATACTATCCCCATCCAGCACGCTCTCACATTTATTGATATCCTCCCGATCTAATTTTTGTTTTGTATCTGGGTCCTTACCGTAAGCATTTTATGCATTAACTATTAAAAGTTATATTTTACTTCTTGTACATATGTATGGATATTCACTAGGGGGCGCCCTACTCTCTCTGACCCACTAGGTCTGCTTTTCTACTTATACAATTTTGTAAGGGTTATCCCCTAATCTGGTCGCCCCAGGACACACCAAAAGTTGCTTCCCAGTTTGGGTATTCAACTTACTTTTTTCTTTTTAAATTGCTGATCTTGCGGAGTTATTTGAGAAAAGGGAGGCTGACAACTTACATCAACATCGCACATATGATCATGCCATAGACTTGTTGTCTGGTACTATTCCTCCGTGTAAGGTCTACCCACTTTCGGAAAATGAGAATAGAATCATGGAGGAATATATACAGGAATCCTTAAAGAAAGGATTCATTGGGAGATCCTAATCCCCTGCAGGACTTTTTTTTTGTCTCTAAGGTGATTTGAGACCCTGTATTGATTACAGGGGTCTCAATAGGATCACTGTCTGTAATGCTTACCCCATTCCACTTATAACTGAGTTGTTTCATCGTGTTAAGGGGTCTAAGTGATTCAAAAAACTTGATCTAAGGGGTGCATATAATCTAGTGAGGATAAGACAGGGGGACGAATGGAAAACTGCTTTCAACACGGGTTATTCAATGCCCCTGTGGTCTTTCAGGATCTGATAAATGATGTTCTACGTGATGTCCCTTATATGCTGTTGTCTACTTAGTTGACATCCTCATTCATTCATCAGATCTTAAAACACATCATCAACATGTTAGAATGGTGTTGCACAGGCTACTTCAACACGGATTGTACTAGAAACTAGAGAAATTTATTTTTGATCAGACTACAGTGCAGTTCTTCGGTTATGTCATCTCTGAAAAATTATTCAGTATGGATCCTTCTAAATTAGAGATCATTACTTCTTGGCCACTTCCTCAAGGACTTAAGGCTGTCCAAAGATTTATTGGGTTAAAATATATAGAAATGTTTTAAAGCATTTCTTGTCAATAATAAGTCCCATCACTAAAATGACTCAAAAAGGAGCTAATCCCTGTGTTCGGGACCTAGAGGCTCTTAGTACCTTCAATACCCTGAAGAAAGTGTTTTCCAATCCCAGTATTACTCCATCTTGATCCGTCATTGCCCTTCATCTTAGAGGCAGATGCGTCTGAATCTGATGTGGGAGCGGTTCAGTCTCAGAGAAAAAACGCTAAAGAACCTCTTCACCCTTGTTTCTTTTCCAAGAAACTGTCTGATTCTGAAAATAATTACGATCTAGAGAATATGGAACTTTTGGCTATAGTGTTGGCATTCAAGGAATGGACACTTATTAGAAGGTTCTAAAAACCCTATATTGGTAGAAACTGATCACAAAAATCTTTCGTATATCGCTGAAGCTAAACGTTTATCCTCGAGACAAGCTAGATGGTCCTTATTCTTATCTCGTTTTCAGCACTCCATCACTTATAGTTTTTTTATTTTTATTTTGTTTGGTCAAGATTACAATTCTTGTTCTTGGGTAAAACACTGGCTTAAATATAGAGTACAGAGAGTTGATGTTAATGGAACATTTTCAAAATGGGAAACGTTGTAAGTGGTGTCCCTTTTCTGTTCTGCGTTTGCTGTTATTCAACATATTTATAGACGATCTTGAAATAGGCATGTTTCAGTGTTTGCAGATGACACAAAGCTAGGTAAGGTAATACAATATGAGCAGTAAATATCTCGCTGCAGAGGGATTTATACCTCAAGGGTGCACTCCTTTAATCCAAGATTTATGATCTTCAGTAAACCATTCAGACTTGACCTTCCTCTGATCTTTGTAATAATTTGAACAGAATATTCTCTTTCTTGGATACAAAAAACACTCTTTAGACTAACCAGGTTCATTTTTTATTATTATTATTATTGGTATTTATATAGCGCCAGCTTATTCCGCAGCGCTTTACAATGAAAGGGGAATTTACCAAATGAGACAATCACAAAATGTAACAGGAACAATAGGTAGTTGAGGACCCTGCTCAAACGAGCTTACAGTCTTGAGGAGGTGGGGTATAAAACCACAATAGGAAGGGTATTGAGAGAAGCAGCAAATCGACATGGTGGAAAAGTAGCAGAGCTGGAGGTGAGAGTAGAGTGTGGCCCTATAGGAGAGAGCGAGAGGAAGGTATGAGAGATTCAAGTTACTCTTGTAGGCAATATGCATTACAGTTGTTTGCCTCTTATATTTATTGGAAGCTGTTTACCATTTAATTATTTATTTTTTTCATTTTAATTAGGGATATATTCATTATATTGAGAAGAAACATTGTTCTGTGAAGTCCAGCTTTGTGGATGCCATTGAATGTTCCCATTTTTTTTTTTTTTTTTTTTTGTGATTTAGGAAAATTTCTGTTACCAAATGTGTTTTTTTTTTTCCTGTAATGTCATTCTCTGTGCTGTAACATCCGATGATATGTCCTGTGAAGTCACACATATATATTTATACAAATTGGCATAGCTGGTATTTTTTTTTTCTTCCAAAAACAAGAAATTACTGTAAGAATGTTTGCTTAAATATTATGTATCACTTTATTATTAGAGTCGGAAACAAAGATACATAACCTGCCATTTGGAAGGCCAAAAGTTTTATGGAACAGCAGCTATTGTGTCTTGTATCACAAAATGTATGTAAGTGGTTACAGCTTCAATACTCGAATACCACTATGGAATTCATACACCATAGGAAAAAATGTAAGTATCAACAAATGTGTATGTCATGTATATTTATGTGTATGCCTTTAATGTATTGCTTGAAATAAAACAATATTTAACAGGGTTATTAACTAAAGTGAACATTTTCAGGAATTCAGAGTGAATTTTAAATAGGCAAATTGGAAAAATTCTACAGGTCAACTTAGCTTCAAGTTTGGCTACTTTGACAAAGGTCCAATGGTACCCCTACCCATGCCGCAAGCTGCCAATGTCATTTTCTCAGCCTATCCTCCCCTACATCTCTCCCCCAGCAGCTAGGGAGAATGATGTCAGAGAAGGAGTTTGTGCTAAGGGGCCCCTCGGGCTGGAACAAAAGTAAGTTTTTAGGTTTAAAGAAAAAAAGGGAAAAAAAGCCTTGACAGTCCTTTTTTTTTTGGTTTGTTTGTTTAAAAAAAAAAAACTACAAAAAAACAGGATAAGGGTTTCTCTAATAAAAATTAATATTTTCTTAACATACTGATTTTTGGTTGAAGTAATCTTTTAAGTTTCTAACGTAAACTAGAAGCATGTTTCCAAACATTCCAAAATGAAAAACACACCTTAAGTCGCACAGCCTCTTACTGCATATCTGTATGTTGTTTTGTCTATTTCAAAATTACTTTCTCATTTAAGTGCACTTAATTCTCTGCATTTTAGTTTCTTGACCGAACCAGATACATCATATCCCTTTTGGAAATTTCAGATACTTAATACCCATGATCATTTATTAGTATTAGTATTTTTATTTGGTAGTTAAATTGGAGACACATATATCAAAAGTAAAACCTCTAAACTCTATACATTAATGATCTAATAAACATAGAAGAAACCGTTGAATTACATAACTAGGTAAAAAAAACAAAAAACTTCAGATAATAGACTGTAGACAAGGGACAACTACAGTGTTAAATAAGAATCAAAGGTCCTCACCAAGGGGGCTTATGGGGGCTATCTGTCCACACTTTCAATGAATCTGAATAGTGCAGCATCCAGGTAGTGGAGAATGAGGAAATGCTGAGTGGGTGGTGGATGGCCTTGTGTTTGCATTATCTCTTACATCTCCACTGAGATTGATATATAGGATTAAACAGGGCCGGTGCAAGGATTTTTGCCGCCCTAGGCAAAAGTAAAGTTTGCCGCCCCCCCCTCCCCCCGCCCCCGTGACATCACAATGCCCCACCCATATGATCTGCAATGTTAACTAACGCTAGTGCTGCAGTGCCGCCGTGTTTACATTAAAAGGCCTGCAGGGACAGGCTATAGACACCAGAACCACTACATTAAACTGCAGTGGTTCTGGGGACTATAGTGTTTCTTTAATGTGAGGTAAATTAGAGATTAGTGCCACGAATAATATACTAGATTGCCTACTTACAACCAGATGAGGATGATGATGGGCTCTAGCTGCAGTCTGGCTCCACTGGTCTGGTGTAGAACAGGATCTCTGGAGGCTGTTTGTAACTGTGGTCACAAAAATCAATGTTCTGGGAGAATGGGAAGCAGCTCCATTTTTTTGGGGCCCTTTACACAGCTCAAGGTCTGGGTCCCAGGGTCCACCTTCATGTTCCACCAATGAGTTTGTTCACAGGGGGTGGAGTGTGTAGGGGATGTCCTGATTTGTGTGTAAGGAATGCATTGTGTGAATCTGTGTTTGTATGTGTAAGGGATGCAAGGTGTGTTTGTGTATGTACGGGATGCAGTGTGTGTGTCTGTAAGGGTGTGTAAGGGGTGCATTGATTGTGTGTAAGGAATGAATTGTGTGTTTCTGTGTGTGTAAGGGATGCATTTTGTGTAAGGGTTGCATTGCTTGTGTGTTTGTGTGTGTGTGTGTAATGCATTGTGTGTTTTTCTGTGTGCAAGGGGTGCATTGTATTTGTGTGTAAGGGGTGCATTGTGTGTGTGTGTGTTGGATGTCAATCTCTTCCCCCTCCCTTGTCACTCTCTTCTCCCCCCTCCCTTGTCACTCTCATTCCCCCGCCCTCCCCTGTCACTCCTGTCAATGTCTTTCTTCCCCCCACTCCCTGTCAGTTACTTCCCCCCCCCCTCCCTATCAGTTACTTTCTCCCCCCATCAGTTACTTTCTCCCCCCCCCCCCCTGTCAGTTTCTTTCTCCCCCCTCCCTGTCAGTTACAGGGAGCTTTTGTTTCCTGTAGCTGGCCGGACTAAAAGGAAGTGCACACTCAGTGTGCACTTCCTGTTAGTCCGGCCAGGTACAGGAGACAGATGCTCCCTGTACCCACGGACCATACAGGGCTCGGCCACGCTACAGTGAGGGAGTGACAGGAGTGACAGGAGGGAGCGCTGAGCACTTTCCTCCTGTCAGCCCCTCTCCTCATGCTGCACCCGGGCGGTGCGCCCTCATGGACGCACCAGCCTGGGCAAAGCTGCAGCCGCATGAGGCTCTCTACAGAGCGCTTGGGCGGCTGCAGCATGAGGGGGGCCGGCTAACACGTAGCGCCGGCCCTGGGATTAAATATGTAAAGGTGAGCCAAGTCATTTTTGATTACAATATTTGCTGGGTTGTTCATAGGAATGCCTTGCTGAGCCTGCATTCATCTGTCTTTTTACAGTGGGAACCCCTGCCCATGTCCAGAGTCATCCCAACCTTTACAGTCAGTCCTAAAGGTGCCTCAACGAATTCTTGACAAATTCTCTTCCAAGTGTTCAATTTTACATATTTCATTTAGACAGCAGACTAACTAATGACCCAATTCCTATTGGTTTATTTCATTATGTTTACACCCCAAATAGTTCTAATTATTTATATGCTGTTCTTGTTCATTGCATAGTATTATATGGAATTTGTATTATAGGGACACTCCAGGCACCTATACAACTTTAATGCATTTAATACATGTTGGCTTCATTAATATGCTACTTTGTGGGTTGTTTGCTTTTGCATGTCAAATAGTTATTTTGCACAATAAAATACATGATGTGCCGAACACTACACCATAAGCCATTCCCCTTCATGCCAGAAAGACTTCCTTATAAAAATTTTGCACACAGTTTTAGCATTAACAGCAATGTTTGAGCTGCTTTAATTTACAACCTAGCTGCAAGCAGTCAGATAAACTATAAACAGGCAGTGACAATAGTTAATACATGAGAAAACAAGGGACTGGCTGAACTCACCTAAACATGCTTAAATAGGGTGCTACTGGGAGCCAATAAGCCAATAAGTACAATAAAAATGAAAATACAGTGCACTCCCTTATCTACTAAAAAGCAACTTTGGTGCTGACGGATGTTAGTTTTTAAAAAAAAAAACTCCTAATCTAGGCAAAAAATAATGGGGTTTAGTTACATTATATGATAATGCATTGCATAAGCCTGCCACAACATCAATGTACCCCATCTTTGGCAGGTCTTACTCTAACCGCCAAATGTCTGCTAAATGAGCTACTAACTTGGGGAAAATATTCCATCTCGAGTTATCTACAGTACAAGGATAAATAGGGCCCTGAGATGAGGCACCTGTGGCAAGGAGGGGTGCAAAACCAAGGAGTTGGCTAGACTACTATATATATATATATATATATATATATAATTATATATATATAAACATAAACAAGGGGCTAGCTGTACTCTCCTAAACACACATAAATAGGGTGCTGCTGGGAGCCATAAGTACAATAAAAATCCAGCACACTCCCTTATCTACTAAACAGCAACTTTGGTGCTGACAGACCTGACCTGGAAAAGATGGGGGTACATTGCCGTTGTGGCAGGCTTATGCAATGTATAATCCTATAATGCAACTAAACTCCCAATAATTTTTTTGCCTATATTAGGTGTTTTTTCTAAAAATCTAACAAAATCTGTCAGCACCAAAGTTGCTTTTTAGTAGATAAGGGAGTGTGCTGGATTTTCATTGTTATAATAGTTAATGCATGTTCTCCCTGGGTGTTCTTCTGATGAACATTGCTTTGTAGTTCTGGTCATTCAGTACTGTCAGTGGCTGAGCTATGTGCATTCTTTTTTCTGGAAAGATAAAAATACAGCATATTAATGAGGCCAAAACCTACCAAATGCATTAGAGTAATATTGGTGCCAAGAGAGTCCCTGTAACTTTGTGTAAACATAGATGTAGCATCCTTGGGAAATCCAGCAATGGTATGCCAACTCTATTCTATCAATACTTGGACACATAACCAAAACCCATTTATTCGGGCCACGATGAAGATATGGATAGCCAGCCGAGTGACTGACGGGCTCACCACGACGCCAGGCCCTCTGACAGCAATAACCCATAACCCCTACATCGCAGGAGGCCTGCGACCGGGAGATGTGGCAGGTCTTGGGGGCACGGACTGGACCTACATGAGGCAACTGTGCTCCGCTGCAAGGCTAAAATCCTTAATGGAGCTGATCCCAGAAGGCACCATTTCACTAATGGACAGGTTCCGCTACCATCAGATACAGCACTTTCACCGGACCACGACACGCAAACATTTGTTCCATAGGGAACTAACCGCCTTCGAACACATGTGCGTAGCCAGAGATCGACCCCTGAGGGGAATCACGCTCCTCTACTCCATGCTGCTCACGACCACACCACGCGCACCACAGCGGTACATGTCTCGCTGGGAACAAGCTACGGACCATACAATAGCGGACCAACAATGGGAAAAGATCAACATATTAGCACACCAGGGTACAGGGGGGCGCCTGAGTTTTGTCCTGCCTAGGGCAGCACAAAACCAGGATACACCACTGCACACAGCCAACTGCAAATCGAGCCAAGAGGCGGATTCCCTAGGCTACCCCACTCATCACTTACTCATACCCGACGACTCCCTATGCCTGCAACATATAACAACACCCACGTAACCTACGGCCCATGAAAACTATTGTACCAAAACTGCCGAAGTAGCGAAGACCTACCCCATACCACTAACTTCACCCCTGATGTTCACCATTATACCAAACATATAACCTATACCGACTCGCTTAGTTCAAGCCACTGTTTAGCCTGACGGCATCATACCATAACAATAGGGAGATAACCAAGAAGCTGGTTAGCAGTTAAGCTGACGTACCTATTGATTGTTATACCGTATTATATGATATAGATTGTTATTAATCATTAGACTAGCATGTTTACTATAAAATGGGCCTACAGTAACTCTGGGATGACATACATCGCATTGTGCTATACCCGTTATGTATGAAACCTATCGTCTCCCTTTTCTCATTCTGTACCCCATACACTTTTATGCCTCAATTAAAAAAAAGTGATTGACAAAAAAAAAATACTTGGACACATTTTATGAAATGTCAGGTTTACTTGCTCTCTACTAGTCTGTTAGATCAAATTCAGTACCTAGTCGCTACATAAGACATGAAAGGTTGTCTTTTTCTTTGTTTTGATAGAGCACCTGCATGTGAGGTTTTTACCAAAGTAGATTATGGAGCTCCAGTTGTATACTGCTGGATTATTTGTTTGTGCTTGAGTGCTGACACTTGCTTGTTATTTTGTACATAGCACCTTCATCCATCTCTGTCACATACATTAACCCCTTAAGCACCAAACTTCTGGAATAAAAGGGAATCATGACATGTCACACATGTCTTGTGTCCTTAAGGGGTTAAAGGAACACTAAAGTCATCTGAACAACTACAGCTTATTGCATTTGTTCGGGTGTGTAGAATCATTCTCTTTGGGCTTTTTGCTGTAAACACTGTCTTTTCAGAGAAAATGTAATGTTTACTTTACAGCCCAGTAGTAATTCCACTGGCCACTCCTCAGATGGCTGCTAGAGGTGCTTCCTGTGGTAGTGCTGAACAGTGAGTAGCACGCCATTTAGTGTTTCCACCTGCATGCAGACACTGAACTTTCCTCATAAAGATGCATTGATTCAATTAATCTCTATGAGGAGATGCTGATTGGCTAGGGCTGTGTCCGACTTGTGCTGGCTCTGCCCCTGATCTGCCTCCTTCAGTCTCAGTCAATCATATAGGGAAGTATTGTGGACCACCACTTCTGATGATGTCAGCTGACCAGGATGGAGCCAGCAGCTGCAGACTTGAATACAAGTAAGATTTTACTATATTTAGGGAGGTAAGAGTTGGCCAGGGGGGCTAGATGGTGGTTTTAACACTATAGGGTCAGGAATACAGGTTCCTTTAAATGAATTTCTTGGAAATTACCTAATATTCAGGAGCTTGCAATTTGTTTGTTGTTAATTCTCCATATTCCCAGTATAGTAAAATACAATGTATTACATGCACTAAGGCAGCAGTGCGTATCTGCATCCCTATGATTAATAGTGTCTGTTTATTATTTCCTAGGACTACTCCGCCATATCTGTAGGATATAATTCTTCATGTATTTTTGTGGATACCCGTATCCCATCTGGTATGAGTCAAAGTTGCAGATTTTATCATTCTCACTCTTCACTAAAATATGGATTTCTTTTCCCTCCAGGTAAGTATACATTTTTGTTGATACCTATATGTACAAGGTCTACTCTAACAAATATGAAATTAGCATAAACACTTGCCATATGTGCTTATCTACAAAAAGGCATCCGGTAGAAGTACATCCTTGTGCAAGGTGTATCAAAATAGAAAAAAATATCTTTAGTTATTTTGTCACAGATTATGCTGAAAATATGTATTAAAGAGCACCTTATCCACACAAGATCATTATGATGTGTATTGTGCCACATGGCTAGAATAGTTTGACGAATTATAATTTATAATATTTCAAGAAAATTTAAAGTTAAATGGCGCCACAGTAATACCCAAAACCAGTGCTGCACAAATTCACCCAAGTGTTATGCCAAAGAAACACGTATACATACATAAAATCTTGAAAACAATAAGGTGATAGCGCACAGTTGGTAAGTGTATATCACACTGGCAGAGGTAGGCAGGATAAAACCTGTTAATAAAAACATAAAAGTGACATAGCGCAGACTGTGCAAAGTGGTTCAGGTCGACTCTGAATATAGTATAGTAAAACCACTCAACTTATTTCTTTGTAGTTGGTCCCAACAGTATTTTCATCAGATGAAGACCAGGAACCGTAAATTTAGTAAGTAATATACTTTATTACAAAATAAACAAACACAATATACTTAGTGGTAAAAAAAACCTCTCAGCACAACGCCTTTCAACCGTAGCTGGTCTTCCTCAGGTGCATATCCTACTGTGTTCACAATATTCTATTTTATACATTTAGTTAATTCAAATTCAAAACACGTTACCAGGCAAATACCCTTATAAGGTATTCCCGGTTGACTCCGCCATGATGAGAAGGTCAAAAATGTTCTACCCATTGGGAACCAGCCCGCCCACAATATCCCCATTGAAGCTCCACCTTTTTCATCCGTCTATATTCTCCCGCTGGAGCTTCCAAGCTGGGGCTGTGGTAACATCCGGTTCCTTATGCGTTGGATGTCATTACGTTTACTCAATGACACCATCCGTCGGAGTTAATCACCCGGAAGTCTGGATGAAATGTTTCAATGAGTCCCCAGTGGCCATACATAGTGAGCAAAAAATGTGGGCAAATAAAACCTTAATACATTAAAAATGTATTAATATTAAATATGTGAGTGTCCTCTACATTTATTACATGAATACCACTTTGTACAGACTGCGCTATGTCGCGTTTATGTTTTTTATTAACAGGTTTTATCCTGCCTACCACTGCCAATGTGAAAGACACTTACCAACTGTGCGCTATCACCTTATTGTTTTCAAGACTTGTAATTTATGCTTATCTCAAAATTGTTAAATATGACACATTTGGCCAATAAAACATTGTGTCATATCCCCCATGCACCATCACTCTACCTGGGGGTATCTTCAGCAATATCCCCACTACAACCAAGGCTTGTACCTTTACTTTCTAGTTTGTTGTGTTTTTCTATTGTCAGAACCCCATCTGTAATTATGATATGTTGTATTTAATTAACATTTATATGTGTTCTCATTTATGTGAGCCTATATTCATGAAAGTTATATTTATTTTTATGGTCAATAAAGGCATTTAAATTGGCAAAAATATTTGCATATGTACACTTATCTCACTGTATTGAACTACAGTTCTCTGCCATACTATATCTGATATCTGCATTGTAAGAAAAGTTGCAAATGTGAAAATAAAACCTCTCACCTGTGCCCAATTTTGTTCTTACTTGTATTTAGACATTTCTATACATGAGTAAAATTAGTGCAAATGTAAAAATGACTAAATAGTTGAGACTGTTTTGGAGATTGCACCATTATCTATACCAAGGTGCATCTCCCTTAATTTTTTTTTACAGCCATGCAACGCACTTACATAATGCTGGCAAAGAATCAAAGGGACATGTAGTCCATAAAAATCAAAATGAAGTTCTTGCGGTGACAAGAGGTCCCAGGCACTTTTCTACCTGGAGGGGTTAAATAGTTAACAAACTGTATAACCCCAAAGGTTAATCTCCCTGTATGCAGCAGCTGACTACTCTAAGTCAGTCAGCGGCAGCCTTACCCGGCGGTGCTCTGTGCTTCCTCAAACTGTATAGGAGAAATCAGATGGTGCAGAGGACAGAGAGATCTATCACATGTCAACATGTGGGGTTAAACCATTTATGAACAGTTTAACCCCTTTGGGTAAGACTGGACCACCTCCTGGCACCATAACTTAAAAGAACCCTACGGGCACCATAATTTATCAAAATTAAGATTAACCAATACTTACCTATATTACTTTTTATTTTATGTATTTATTTATATAGGATATGCAGGAACTAAATCATATTCTGGATATAGCACTACCAATATTGTTCCAATGTATCCTGCTTTTCAAGGTAAGTTAATTTACAGCAATCCTTATTTAAAGAACATTTTTACATGACATTGTACATGAATAGCTACTGTTTATTTTACATTGTGTCATTTAAGTAGATTGGACTTATAATTTTTTTTCATTTAAATCATGTTTTAATGTTCATGAATGTGCACACAGATCAGAATTTTTTGGTGTCTTTTAGCAACAAAGATGAGTGTTTACATTTATCAGTACCAGCCCTCCTACAGAAGTACTTATATAAAATTCTGCTCACCAGTCAAGCCAAAAGACTTGCTTTTCCCACAGAAACCACAAAGCAAGTCTTAAGGCTTGACTGGTGTGCATATATTTGTTTAACATTGTATTAACTTTTACACAGACTTGAGGTGGAAGGGGTTTTCAATCACAATTTTTTCTCCACCATAACCTTGCCCACGAACAGCAAATACATTTGTAACCCCACTCATACGAAAGCGCACGAAACAGGCACGAACGCGGTAAAATAGATACTTAAACCAATTCCTAACACATGGTTATTCTCATAGGAAACTTCGTATAGCTACCTTCACTTCGGTTCAAGCTCTATACTATGTTGCACACCAACACTGCCACCTACTGTCAAAAGTTGCTAACTACACAACCTTTTTCACTACAAAAGTTACAATGTTTAATTGTTTCAACAGGAAATCTAGACAGTATATCTGTGACGTGGTATGGTTTAATGATGTAAAAATCTGTTGCTTCATGTTAATGTTTTCTCGGGTCACACGGACAAAATCAAATAGTAAATTTTGGCGGGACAATTCAATGTGATCAATCAGTATGAATTTTTCTCATGCAGCCACAAGGCAACAATTAAGACATAATAGTCAATAAGCATGAACCCAGCTCCTAAACTTTTAAACAAAGACATTTGTCACGGGGGTTAATATCAGTCCTCCCCCCTGGCCCCCACGCCTGAGCGGTGGGTGGGGGCCCTTAACAAGAATAAGGGTGGGGAGACCTAATGTCCTCCCCCCTGGCCCCTACCCCTGAGCGGCGGGTGGGGGCCATAAATACAAACTGGGGGGACCTAATGTCCTCCCCCTGGCCCCCACCCCTGAGCGGTAGGTGGGGGCCCTAAACAAGAATAAGGGGGGGGGACCCAATGTCCTCCCCCCTGGCCCCCTCCCCTGAGCGGCGGGTGGGGGCCCTAAATACAAACTGGGGGGGACCTATTGTCCTCCCCCATGGCCCCCACCCGTGAGCGGTTGGTGGGGGCCCTAATCAAGAATGGGGGGGACCTATTGTCCTCCCCCTGGCCCCCACCCCTGAGCGGCGGGTGGGGGCCCTAAACAAGAATAAGGGGGGACCTAATGTCCTCCCCCTGGCCCCCACCCCTGAGTGGTGGGTGGGGGCCCTAAATGAAAATGTAACCCCCTCCCCCCAGGTGACTAGGGGTCCCCAAACCCCTAGTCAACCCCTCCCCCCAAAAATAGACTCCTACCTACCCCCCTCACCCTAAAAATAATGAGGGGGGACTATTTAACTATTTAACCAAATAAAAATCCATAATAACGCCGCAATAAAAAAAAAAAAAAACTAGCGCAAAAAAATTATAATCCATCTTCACCCATGAAAGGCTCCGCGCAGACTGAGCTCTGCAGGGTGGGCAAGGCTTATAAAGCCTTGCCCTGCCCTGCAATTAGGCTCAGAGCACTCTGATTGGTGGGTTTAAGCCATCCAACCAGAGTGCTCTGACAGGTAAGTCTCTTCATAAGCCTTCCCCCGCCCTGCAGAGCTCAGTCTGTGCGGAGCCCTCGCCGGGTCAAGATGGATTTTTTTTTTTTTATTGCGTCGGTTATTATGGATTTTTTTATTTGCCCTTTTTTGGGGCTGAAAAAAAGATTTTAGAAGAAAGAAAACATCGAATGGTAAGTTTATTTTTACAGGTATTTAGTTAAAGGTTCCCCCTCATTATTTTTAGGGTGAGGGGGGTAGGTAGGAGTTAATGTTTTTTGGGGATGGGGTGACTAGGGGTTTGGGGACCCCTAGTCACCTGTGGGAAGGGGGGGTTAAATATGTATTTAGGACCCCCACCCGCCGCTCAGGGGTGGGGGCCAGGGGGGAGGACATTAGGTACCCCCATTTGTATTTAGGGCCCCCACCCACCGTTCAGGGGTGGGGGCCGGGGGGAGGACGACATTAGGTCCCCCCCTTATTCTAGTTTAGGGCCCCCACCCGTCGCTCAGGGGTGGGGGCCAGGGGGAGGGCATTAGTCCCCCCCCTTATTTTTGTTTAGGGCCCCCACCACTCAGGGGTGGGGGCCAGGGGGAGGACATTAGGTCCCCCCCCTTATTTTTGTTTATGGCCCCCACCCATAGCTCAGGGGTGGGGGGGGCAAGGGGAGGACATTAGGTCCCCCCAATTTGTGTTAAGGGCCCCCACCCACCGCTCAGGGGTGGGGGCCAGGGGGGAGGACATTAGGTCCCCCCCTTATTCTTGTTTAGGGCACCACCCACCGCTCAGGGGTGGGGGCCAGGGGGAGGACATTAGGTCCCCCCTTATTCTAGTTTAGGGCCCCCACCTGTCGCTCAGGGGTGGGGGCCAGGGGGAGGGCATTAGTCCCCCCCAATTTGTATTTAGGGCCCCCACCCACCGCTCAGGGGTGGGGGCCAGGGGGGAGGACATCAGGTTCCCCCCTTATTCTTGTTTAGGGCCCCACCCACCGCTCATGGGTGGGGGCCAGGGGGGAGGACTTTAGGTTCCCCCCCATTTGTATTTAGGGCCCCCAACCACTGCTCAGGGGTGGGGGCCAGGGGGGGAGACATTAGGTCCACCCCTTATTATTGTTTAGGGCCCCCACACACCGCTCAGGGGTGGGGGCCAGGGGGGAGGACATTAGGACCCCCCCAATTTTTATTTAGGGCCCCCACCCGCCGCTCAGGGGTGGGGGCGGGGGAGCAATAGGTCCCCCCTTTAGTTTAAAAGCCCCCACTCGCACTTCGCGGGTGGGGGCTCAGGAGGGGGTCCTTTTTTTTGTATTATATAGCGGTATAGCGAGTAGAGGCATAATTTTCTAATACTAAGTAATCTTTACTTAGTATTAGTAAATTTGGCTGAAAGACCAATTTAGATCTTTCAGCCTTTTAGTAGATAGCTCCCTAATACCGTGGGAATTAGGGAGTTATCTACTTATTCATTCCTGTCATTACATTGACTGGCCAAGTAACTTACAATAATCAAGTAAAATACATTCATATAAAATTTAAGTGTTGCAAATGCTTACAGCTGAATCCTGGCTATGTTTGTATACTTTTTATTTGAAATTGTATACAGTGTAACATTCTTCTTCTTTCACTGGGTAAGTATATTAGTACTTAGTCAATACTGTACTTCGGAAGTTCAGCACTTTGACACCTCGGAACTTCGGCAACTTTGGAACTTCGGCACTTCAGCACTACTACACTTTGGAAATTCGGTAATTTCGGCACTTCGGGACTTCGGCAATTCAACTATTCGGACATTCGGAAGCACCCGAATGGCCGAATTACCCGAAATTCTGCCGAATTTTAATTCGGACCGAAACGAATTGCACATGTCTAGCTATTTCCTTTTGTAACTTCTGTCCATGCATCGTTAACTGGCAGGTAGGGTGCCAGAACAGCCACAAGCTCAGGAACATAATCGGGAATTGCCGCAAGACCAACACCCATCCTCACATGGAGGTATTTTTGCCCATCGGTCCAAATCATAGCTAGAGTCCTGCAACACTCTAGTAAGAGGAGCAGTCAGGGTGTCACTTTCCCTACCCACTCTCTTCTCAAGCTTCCCAGAGGCCTACACCCCGCCATCATTTCATGACACAGCACAGAGCCAAATCATAGACAGCGCCTCTACGAGCAACTTGGCAATTAGTAGGGTCTCACCATCCCACGCGTAGATAAGTTCTTCGCCATCCGGCATTAAAACAGATGCCAGTTAACCTACCAAAAACATTATAATCATATGTCTAATTTTAATGTCATTATAGTATGTCTCACCTGTCAGACCAAGGAGAGACCAACTGCGGCCTCTACTGCGGGGGAAAACCAAGAAATCTAAAGTCCCTGTTTCTTGAGGTCATGGACCATCCCAAAGATCGCATCAGAACTAAAGTGAAAGGGTATAGCATACCCAGCCACCACCAGAAAGGCGGAATTATATAGACTCATGATGGCAAATTCTGATAATCCACAACCAGGGACCAGTAAGCCAATATAAACGACACCCTAACTGGGATACAGGCCACAATGTGTTCAATTCTGTCATCCATAAATAATTTAAATCAAAGGATGGAGAAGTTGGAATCGTCAACACCAGCTACTGTAACTCCTGCAGATCTGCTTCCCACACTAACCACCGAACAAACCGTCACACAAGGTCACCGCCACACCAACCACACAGGGTTCAGCTACACATCTCATCACACCCGCACACACGGTACCTCCCAACATTAAGGAGGACATATTGGAGGGAAAGGACATAAAACTAATGTCCCTTTTGATAGCATCCCAAGACTTAGTCAAAAATAAAACTTACAATTACGGTGACCTGTCAGTGGTGCTCAAAGCCAAAGATCCCAGACTAAACAAAAAAACTATCCATAACAGACTTTGTAATATCATTTGGATTGTACAGAGACATAATTTGCTTTAATTTCCCCCAGCGCAGCAAGGAACAAGACCTGTACATGCACAAATTGTAGACTTGTGGAACAAGTGATACCGGAGAAACTGACGGAAGCCAAGCACAGAGAGATGGACACAGGTTTCTTCAGGAAGGAAGAGATTCTTTATTGGATCACCAATCGGGACTCAGAGGGACTAATGTCACCAAAATACAGCAAGTTCTGAGCCCCGGACAATAGTGCAGGCTCCTTATATAGGCACATAACTCCTCCCATATTAAGCTCCACCCGCACATTCTCTTGACCAATCAATACAAATAAGAATTAACTTCCTGCTTGACCGCATGGCCTGTCCAGCACAATGGAGGAGGGGAATACTATATCCTGTATTCTTGCGCATGCTCCGTACACTACTGATCGTATCTTGCCTCGTGCAACCAACTGATCGATACGTCAGCATATGCACGTACACATGCCACGTGGTAATCTCGGCCTACTAAATTTATTTTTACCGAGATTCCACCACATTCCCCCCCTGATGCCTCTTGATATTTCACAATTACTTGAGGCATCACTTAACCTTGGTTTGCATACACCGCAAGTTACCTTGAACCAGACCAGACTTATCTATGATGTGAATCTTCAACACTCATCTTCCTGCATTGGTTCTCCCTGATCTAGAGCCTTATATTTATAAATTGCCATTATCTGTGCAGCAGCCTTCCTCTCTGCTATATTTTCTATCAGGCTTTGCACAGACCTAACTACTAAGGGTATAAGACACGGCAGGAGTAGACACAACATTAAAATTAGTAGGACTCCACCTACCACTGCCTTAAGCCCTCCAAACCACTCATACCAGCTACCAAACCAACTACTTGGATTATACCCTTTCCATACCTGAGTAGGCACATGCGCTAGTTTAACCATATGGCTAGTAAGCTCAGCTATTGCTTGCCCTTCGTCATCTATTTGAAGACAGCAATTGCTCAGGTTAAACTTCCCACATACACCTCCCTCTACTGCCAAAAGGTAATCCAAGGCTAATCTATTTTGGTATACTGCTGTCCTCATCCTGGTATTGTGTTTCGCTAGAAGTTTGAGCGCTTGTGATGTCTCGTTAGTAATGATCTCAACCACCGCCTGTAATCTTATAATACGGTTGAGCATATAAATTGGGGTTCTATAACCAAAGGTACCGTCCTCTGCCCACGTGGCTGGCCCATAGTAATCTATAATACGCTGGGGAGGCCACTCATTATCTTCCCAGGCGCCTATCTCTATGGGTCCCCTTTTCTTCCTATGATTCACATCATACACTTTAACACCTAAAGTCTCACCTGTTTCAATAGGTAACAAGAAGAAGGATGGTTTGAGCATACCCAACACACATGCCCCTTCCCAGTCCTGTGGCAACTCCGAATAGGCTTTCTTACCACAGATCCAGTACAAATTTGCTGGGGCTCTCCAGTTAGATGTGATGGATAAATCAAACCACACATCCTTTAAATTGGCGTATCTAGCAAACGGGTTAGATGGTTCTGAGACATTTGAAGCCGACCACCAAGTTGTATTCTTTGTATCATCATCATAAGCTTTTTGCCCTAGACAAGTTAATTCTCCTACAGAAGTATTATACATCATTCCTTTCCTCGCTATGCAAACATAACCTATGATGGAGGTCTTTAATCTCCACTCAGATTTACCTCTAACACTCATATGATAATCGGCTTGTGTAGATATTAATTGGTCAACTGCCTCAGAACCGGACATTACCTCCTTTGCTTCCCAAGGCCATTGGTCTCCCATGTTAGTACCTCCACACACATAGCAGTTGGTAACATTAAGACTACCGGCAATACTTTCAGCTAAATCAATAAACAGGTTTTTAGCATTATGGGGGATCTTATTATCTATGCTCATCTCTTCATAAAAGGAATGGTATACTTGATGAGTCTGGGAGGATACCGTATCAGTCTCTATCCCTATAAACAATACTGTCCCAGGATCTAAACCCGTCCCATATATTTGAAACCCAAATAAATTACCATATTTATCTAAGAACTTGTCGGGGTTATTTATAAGTATATGGACTGGATTGCATTCCATAGACTTACAATATGGACTAGTAGGCAACTTAGTCACAATCATGTCCTTGTCTACTGTCTGTCCCCAAGTTGCCCACCCCACACAAGACCAATATGGGCAAAAGTTATAATCTCTATTTGGGCATCTAGGGCTCACATACTTATTTTTACTACTGGGACAAAAAAAATTATCGTTAGACCCATACGTCCTCTCCCATCTAAGATCCCCACATACATTCCACGGCTTTCTACCACTTGATACCGCCTTACACGCATCAAATAGCAGAACACCCGAAGAATGTACGGATTCTAATACCGTCTTATTAATTAGGGTTCCCTGAGGATCTCCATTCAACCAAATTGTACGAGGTTGATACTCTGGACTGAAGCACTTAGGTTCTCCTACTCCTAAATGGCACACACTATATTCTATATTTAGGTATCTACATCTTGATACATCTCCTTTACACTCGTATTGCGAATGCCAAATTAGGGTTTGGGAAATATGGTTACCTGTTCTTGTAGTCTTAATGCATACCTCAAAGCTAGGAGTGTCGGTACCTCTACCTTCCTGAATATAAAAATACACATATAAAAACATTATTAAGAATACATCTTTCGTCGTCATCCTCAGTCTTCGTCCGTGCGAAGGCACCTCAGCTTCCAGGATGTAAGGGCTGCAGGGAATGGAGTTCTGCTCGTCTTCACAGGGGTCCCTTCGGGACTTTTCCTGGCTTATACACTCGTTGGTGAGCGGACAGGCTTTATTATGGCCTTCTCACTCACTTACCAAATCTCTGAAACAATAAAATTTGTAATCCACAAGGTTCCTCGTCACTCCGACTGAGTCGTGCGCTTTAACCGGATCTTGCAGGGATTCTCTGGATCTGCTGTAGCTTGCCAAGAATCGACTGCTGCTGGTTTAACCCTGGAGTGATGTATCCACGGAGTCACTTCGGCTACTTTTATCGCTGTAGGGGTAGACAAAAGAACAACATAAGGACCTCTCCACTTGGGCCCTAACGGTACATTATTACACTCTTTAATCCACACTTGGTCTCCTGGGTGGTAACTATGAACTGGGGGATAAATATTCACAGGTAATCTATCTTGTACCCATTTCTGTACCTCCTCCATAGTCTTACCCAACTCTACAACCTGCTGCCGGGTAATTCCTTCTCCCAACTGACTCAAATCCCCCCTTAAGTTACCAAGTACGGGAGGTGGTCGCCCATACATGATTTCAAAAGAAGAGAGGCCCATCCTTCTGGTAGGTGTACTGCGGATTCGCAATAGAGCTATGGGCAAGAGAACGTTCCACTTAAGTTGGGTTTCCTGACACATTTTAGCCAACTGATTCTTAATAGTTCTATTCATTCTCTCTACCTTACCAGAACTCTGGGGTCTATATGCCGTATGAAGCCTCCACTTTATACCAAGCATATGAGTCAGTTGTTGTAGGCACTGATGAACAAAGGCTGGACCATTGTCCGATCCTATAGAGCAGGGTAGTCCATATCGGGGTATTATTTCTCGTAGCAGGAATCTCACAACTTCCCCTGCTTTCTCCGTACGAGTAGGACATGCTTCTACCCAGCCTGAATAGGTACACACAACTACCAGCAGGTAGTGATGTCCACCAGATTTAGGCATTACTGTATAGTCAATTTGTAAATCGGACATGGGGAGTCCCCCCATAAACTGGACTCCTGGTGGCTTTACTGGTCCTTGCCTTGCATTATTTTTAGCACACGTTACACATCTTCGTACAATGGCCTGAGTCAAGTTGGACAATCTTGGTATGTAGAAATGTTTTCTGAGGGATTCTTCTGTACTATCTCTCCCAGAATGTGTCCCGTTGTGATAGTTTTGGACAATTTCTACCACTAGTGATGCTGGAATGACTATTCTTCCATCTTCTAACTGATACCATTTGTTCTCCAAATACTTTCCAGGTTCAGTATTTAACCACTCCTCTTCTTGAGCTGTATAAACTGGAGTCCATTGAGACAGTGGAGTTGGTATAAGAGCAGCTATATGCCCCACATACTCCTGTCTTCCCGATTCAGCGGCACGCTTAGCTGCACTATCTGCCATCCGATTTTCTTTGGTTACATCACCATCTCCTCTCAGATGCGCTCGACAATGTATAATACCGACTTCTTTCGGCTCCCACACTGCTTCCAATAGTTGTAGGATTTCAGCTGCGTACTTGATTTCCTTGCCTTCTGAATTCAATAGTCCTCTTTCTTTATACAAAGCTCCGTGGGCATGAGTGGTTAAAAACGCATACTTGGAGTCCGTGTAGATGTTCACTCTTAAACCTTCAGCCAATTGTAACGCTCGTGTCAGTGCTATAAATTCTGCCTTTTTGTGCTGATGTTCCTTTTGCCAGTGGCCGAGCTTCTATCACCTTGTCTATCGTTGTTACTGCATATCCTGCATAGCGGATCCCTTCTTTCACATAACTACTGCCGTCGGTGTAATATTGAACATCGGGGTTCTGGATGGGAAAATCACGAAGATCTGGTCTACTTGAAAATACTTCATCCATTACTTCCAAACAATCATGTTGACTTTCAGTAGGTTGTGGCAAAAGGGTAACTGGATTTAAGGTGTTTACAGTCTCTAAATGCACTCTTGGGTTTTCACACAACATTGCTTGATACTTGGTCATACGGCTGTTACTAAACCAATGATTTCCTTTGTAATCCAACAACGTCTGTACTGCATGTGGGACTCGTACATAAAGTTCTTGACCCAGAGTGAGTTTATCGGCTTCAGCTACTAGCAGGGCGGCTGCAGCTACGGCTCTTAGACAAGGTGGAAGTCCACTGGCCACTGCATCCAGTTGTTTAGACATGTAGGCAACAGGTCTTTGCCATGATCCCAAGTACTGTGTCAATACTCCCACAGCCATTCTTCTTTGCTCATGTACATACAGGTAGAATGGTCGTGTGTGATCAGGTAGACCTAATGCTGGGGCACTCATCAAAGCCTTCTTCACATCTTCAAATGCCGTTTGCTGTTGTTGAGTCCATAAGAAGGGGTCGTGCTCTGTACCTTTGATAGCTGCATACAGAGGTTTTGCCAGTATCGCGTAGCTGGGAATCCATATCCTACAGAAGCCTGCTGCCCCCAAGAATTCTCGCACTTGTCTTCTATTCTTGGGTATCGGTATTTGGCACACAGCTTCTTTTCTCTCTGGCCCCATAATTCTTTGACCTTCAGAGATATGGAATCCCAGATATTTGACAGTTGGCAAACACAACTGAGCCTTCTTTCTAGACACCTTGTATCCTGCCTTCCAGAGAATGTGTAGTAGATCGTGCGTTGCTTGCTGACATATTTCTTTTGTAACTGCTGCTATCAACAAGTCATCTACATACTGTAACAATACACACTCTCCTGGGATGGACTCGAAATCCAGTAGATCTTGACTTAGAGCTGAACCAAATAGGGTAGGTGAATTTTTAAACCCTTGGGGCAGTCTTGTCCAGGTCATTTGGCGTTTTGAGCCCGTTACAGCGTTTTCCCATTGGAAAGCGAAGATACATTGACTTTCTGCGGCAATTCGGAGGCAAAAGAAGGCATCTTTGAGGTCTAGGACTGTAAAGTAAGTAGCCCCGCCCGGAATTAAAGCAAGCAGGTTATATGGATTGGGCACAACTGGATGTATACTAACAACCGCATCATTGACTGTTCTCAAGTCCTGTACAGGTCGATACTCATCTGTACCGGGCTTTTGAACAGGCAGCAATGGGGTGTTCCAGGGGGAAGTACAGAATTTTAGGATACCATACCGTATGAACTTATCCAGATAAGATTGGATGTTCTTCTTAGCCTTCTGCGGGATGTGATATTGTCTTAGGCTCACTGGATAAACCCCAAGTTTTAGTTCGATTTTAATAGGTGGAATATTGCGGGCCAATCCTGGTGGGTTGTTCTCTGCCCAAACTCCTGGTATGTTGAATAAGGACTCATCACTCCTAGGGTTTTGGCTAGTCAACGCTGTATAAAGTCGCCAGTCTTCTTCCTTTGGTACGGATAATGTCATAATACCTGAAGGTCCATTAAACTTTAAGGATGTTGTTCCATTTGGTAGGAACGTAATCTGCGCTTGTAACTTAGATAGCATATCACGTCCCAGCAATTGGACTGGACATTCAGGCATATAAAGGAATTGATGTTTTACTACGTGGCCTCCCAATGTACAGAGTCGACTTTTAAGAACCGGTTTTGCAGCACTTCTTCCAGTTGCTCCTTTTACAGTAATAGTTCTTCCAGATGGAGGAGCAACTAGGTCAGTCACCACCGAATGTTCAGCACCAGTGTCGATCATGAACGCACTCCTTTTTCCCCCTATTGATACATCGACCATAGGCTCCGCTCGACCAAGGGGGATGGAGCCCGGTCGGTATCAATAGTCCTCCATGACCGTGTCAGCCAATCCTACAAAGTCCCTACCTTCTCTATCGCGGGACCTTTGCGATGCTGGATAGTACCTATCTTCCCTTACACTTCCTCTGTTCCCATTACTCCCTCTATTACCATTGCTCCCTCCGGGGCCTCCTCTACCTCTCGCTCTGCCTCTAAAGTTTCCGTAACCTGCCCTGGGTAGGTCTCTCTCGTACTGCTCTCTTTGCGGACACTCGTTTCTCCAATGCCCTTCTTCCTTGCAATACGCGCACTGATTCCTACTCAAAGGCTCCCTATTCCATCTACTATCGCCTCTATCTGGGCCCCGTCTATCTACGCCTGCGATCGCTACCGCTAGCATATCAGCCTTTTTACGCATCTTGCGCTCTTCCTCTTTCTTTGTCTCTGTTTCCCTGTTCATGTATACTTTATTTGCTACCTCCATTAGTTGGGTGATAGACATTCCTGCAAACCCTTCTAACTTTTGTAGCTTGCGCTTAATATCTCCGTAAGCTTGGCTGACAAAGGCGGAGTTTACCATTCGGGAATTATCAGCGTCTTCCGGATTAAAGGGGGTATACAAGCGGTATGCCTCCAATAATCGGTCATAAAAGACACTGGGCGCTTCATCACTTTTCTGAATCACCTCAACTGTCTTCAACATATTAATAGCTTTCTTTCCTCCGGCTTTCATGCCAGCAATTATAGCGTCTCTATAGGCTTTGAGTTGAACCATATCTGCGCCATTAACATTCCAATCGGGATCGGTATTAGGGTAATGTGTTGCGGCCCATGCTGCCGGATTGGCTTGATTTAAAGCACGGGCTCTATCCTCTAGCGCTTTAATGGCCGCTTGGTTAATCCTTGTCCTTTCCTCATTATTAAAAAATGTCATTAATAACTGCTGGCAATCAGCCCATGTCGGATTATGTGTCTGAACTATCGAGGTGAACAGATCGGTCATAGCTTGTGGTTTCTCAGTGTACGAGGAATTGTGGGTCTTCCAATTCAAGAGATCGGTAGTCGTGAACGGGACATATACGAAGACTGGGTCAGCATGTGCCATTTGACCTGCGGCATCGAGATAGGCTGACCCAGGATTCAGACGAAGAGGCATCTGATAATGCTTAAGTTGTTGGGTACCGGTCAGTTGTCTGGTTAGTATAGGGCTACGTGAAGGGGCGTCAGTTATGGGTTCCAGTCGGGGGGAAATAAGGCATGAGGATGTGGGAGCTTGATTTTGGGAAAAGCTAGTAAATAGAATACTCCCAGCCGAGCTAGAAGAAGCTTGACCGGAAGTTTGAAGTGGCGCCAAATCAGGATATTCAGATCTAACGGGGGTTGGTTCTGGTTCCGGAAGGGGAGGTTTAATACGAGGGGGGGTGGATTCTGTACTGGAGGAGGAAGCGGAAGTGGATGAGGGCAATGAGGGGAGGGGTATAGAACTTCCTGCACTCGCGTCACCTCTTCCTGTAGGGAAGTAAGGGGGCGGCAAAGGGATCTCGGACTCAGGGGGCGTGTCCAAAATGGGCCTAACACCAGTCCTAGTGGACAAACAAGTCCTGGCCACCATGAGGCGACATTGCTCCTCATGGCATATCTGAATCCATTTTGGTGAGTCGTTTACGGCCTGTCTCCAACAATCAATATATGGAAACTGTCCGTAAAGTTCAGGCCTACCTGACACAGCCACGTGTACACGCTGTATCAGGGTTGGATCCAAACTACCACGTGGTGGCCATGCCGCAACCAAAATAGGCCACTCCCTAGTGCACAAAGTGACCAAACGTACAGGAGACATTTTAACCCCCAAATCACATGTTTTAAATCCCTTTTTAAAATGCTTTACCATACAACCTAAGGGATCCAAAATCGTTGACTCCGACGCGCCCATACTTATCAATGGAACGTCGTTGACAACGAATACTATGCACGCGTTCTATTCAACAGTCACACCCGTTTCCTTCGGCAACAGCACCACGTGGTACGGTTACCAAGTGAAACGTACACAATAACACAATAAACACTCAGGGAATTCCCGTACACACACAGCTGTTACACCAGTCACTAAATAATCAATATTATGCCCTTTGGCGAAACTATACAGTCACCCACGCTATAATTCTCTATATATGAATTACCAGTCTATAACACACCCCAGTAACATTGTCTTTTACAAACAGCGGTTACAGTACGGTTAGCATAGGTCAAAGCACAATTTAAGGTCACAATACAATTATTAGTGGTTATGGTGTTAAACATGCAATAGACGACAATGATTAGTACTTATATACAGTGTCAGTAAATATACAGGGTTATGGTACCGTGCACTATGATACAGCAACACACTATTAACACTCTCGCTAGACGGCTGAGCTCGCGCTATCTAACAAGATATACACTTTACTAACAATCTTTAACACATATACAATCCCAACTAAACTATTGGCCAGTACCTTGAATGGACTACCTAAAACTATGTACACCCGTTTTGGTTAGCCACACTGCCCAAGCACCACATATAGCGAACTAGAGGGCGAAATTTACAACAGAACCCTCTTAGTCTATTTACTCTATCAAAAATCTAGTGGGTTCCAAATTTACACGCCTTCCCACTTAGCCAAGATAGGTTGAGATCTAGCGAACCGAATTTACACAGGCGCCGCTTAGTCTCCCGGTCCCTCCGACCTAGCGAACGTAATATACACCCTAGAACGCTAGTCTAGACAAGACACCGGTGTCCGGCTAGGGCTATTTACACAGGACCCCGCCTGACTCCAAACCAAATCAAACGGTCTTACTAAAGAGCGTTCGATTGAGCGGTGCGCCTTCGCTCCTTCCCTCCGACAGAGGGGGCAGATTCCATACACAGATTTAAACCCCTTTTGGGCCTACCGCACAATCGGTATACCCCTAGTGGGTCTGCCGTCTAAAACAGCAGTCGTCTTACCTCCTCGTTCCTGAACCTGAGTTCACACTCATCGACGGGGACACCCCAGCACTTCTTACGTAGAGGCCGATGATCTCCTGGACAACAGACCAGTGGCGCCGAGACGAAGGGAGGTCCACGCAGAAGTTCAGGGGTGCAGCCGTAGAGAACGTGGGCAAAGATAGACCATCTCACGCCTCTGCCTCTCAGCTACCGTTGAACGATGAGCTTCCCGGCCAATGCACCAAATGATACCGGAGAAACTGACGGAAGCCAAGCACAGAGAGATGGACACAGGTTTCTTCAGGAAGGAAGAGATTCTTTATTGGATCACCGATCGGGACTCAGAGGGACTAATGTCACCAAAATACAGCAAGTTCTGAGCCCCGGACAATAGTGCAGGCTCCTTATATAGGCACATAACTCCTCCCATATTAAGCTCCACCCGCACATTCTCTTGACCAATCAATACAAATAAGAATTAACTTCCTGCTTGACCGCATGGCCTGTCCAGCACAATGGAGGAGGGGAATACTATATCCTGTATTCTTGCGCATGCTCCGTACACTACTGATCGTATCTTGCCTCGTGCAACCAACTGATCGATACGTCAGCATATGCACGTACACATGCCACGTGGTAATCTCGGCCTACTAAATTTATTTTTACCGAGATTCCACCACACAAGTACAGTGGCACCACATTTTATGATTACCACAAGTCTTTTTCAGCCAAGGCTGCGGCAACATTTGCACAGTTCAATATCAGGATACACGGGAGCCACATGGAGGCTGAGTTGTTCTGTCGCCACTTCGCTTGGCATGTGCAATTTGCTCGTCCAACTCTCATGCTACCAATTTGTGCATGAGATCAAAAGAGCCCAGAGACACAATGCCATCCATGAGTTAAACTGAAAAACAAAATATTTAATCTTTGTGACACTTAAATAGAATTTGCATAATGTGGAACAGGGTGTGTGTATGTGTATGTGTATGTGTGTGTGTATATATATATATATATATATATATATATATTATTATTATTATTTTTTTTTTATGTTTGTTATGAATAGCTACAGAAATATCAGGATGCAAAGCTTGTTTGAACTTTATTCATATATAATAATCGTACGAAAAAAGAGGGTTTAACCCTTTAATGACTGATAATGGACCCGGTCCGTCATGCTGGGGAAGCACTTAAAGACGGATGACGGACCCGGTCCGTCATGCGCTAAAATTAGCCCCAGATTGCTGAGAGGCAGACCGGGAGCACTTGATCGCACTGTCCGTGTGGCTGTAATCGCTTTGAAAAGCTGTCAGAGCTTGCACATGTGCTGCAGGGACTCATGGTCCGCCTCCTTGCGCTTCTTCGGTCAGTTTGAAGTGCAGGGATACTGATTTTCTCACTTCAAAAAAAAAGTTAAAGTTAAATCCCACCCCCGTTTCCCCTGCTTTAAAAAAATTAACCCCTTCACTGACATTTGATCACTGACTACAGTGATCAAAATACAGATCGGGGTATTTTACTATAATCTGATTTTATTTTTACCCTCAGTGGTTAAAGTTATTTTATTAATTAATTAATAAATCATAGTAATTAAATATTTTAAAATGATATATTTAGCTAGCTGGGGTTGGTGGAAGTTAGTAGGGAATTTGGGTTAGGCTAGCTAGGGGTTAATGTAAAAAAAGGTTTTTAAAAAGCTTTAAAAAGTTCTAAAAATCCCCCCCCCTTTACCCAGTCCTAATAAATATTAACCCCTACTGTGATTTATAATTTGATCTGTTTTCTTTTTTTTATAACCCTCAGGCGTTCAATTTATTTAATCTAAATATTTTAAAATGTTATATTTTGCTAGCTGGGATGGGTGGGAGTTATGGGAAATTGGGGAATTTACTGTTAGTGCTGCTTACTGCTAGTTAGGGGTTAATGGTGAAAAAAAAAGTTCATAAATAATTAAAGAAAAAAGTGTTTAAGAAAGTTTTAAAAAAAGTAATAAAAATGTAATAAGTAAACAAAAGTTTAAAGACAAGTTTTAAAAAGTAAACAAAGTGTAAAAAATATAAGTTAAAACATGCTCATTACCACTACACCTATAACTAGTGATGTCCCGAACAGTTCGCTGTCGAATAGTTCCTGGCGAACATAGCATGTTCGCGTCCGCCAACGCGGGCGAACACATGCGATGTTCGGTCCGCCCCCTATTAGTTTATCATTGAGTAAACTTTGACACTGTACCTCACAGTCAGCAGACACATTACAGCCAATCAGCAGCACACCCTCCCTAGCAGACCCTCCCACCTACTGGACAGCATCCATTTTAGATTCATTCGGAAGCTGCAACCATTTTATTTTATTTTTTCAAAAAAAAAAATTTCCAGTACATATAAATGTTACAAGCAGATACACCCCCCAGACACTCTGTATTACTGCAGATACTCCCCCAGACACTCTGTGTTACTGCACATACTCCCTCCAGACACTCTGTGTTACTGCAGATACTCCCTCCAGACACTGTGTTACTGCAGATACTCCCTCCAGACACTCTGTGTTACTGCAGATACTCCCTCCAGACACTCTGTGTTACTGCAGATACTCCCTCCAGACACTCTGTGTTACTGCAGATACTCCCTCCAGACACTCTGTTAATGCACATACTCCCTCCAGACACTCTGTTAATGCACATACTCCCTCCAGACACTCTGTGTTACTGCAGATACTCCCTCCAGACACCCTGTGTTACTGCAGATACTCCCTCCAGACACTCTGTGTTACTGCAGATACTCCCTCCAGGCACCCTGTGTTACTGCAGGTATTCCCTCCAGACACCCTGTGTTACTGCAGATACTCCCCCCAGACACCCTGTGTTACTGCAGATACTCCCCCCAGACACTCTGTGTTACTGCAGATACTCCCTCCAGACACCCTGTGTTACTGCAGATACTCCCTCCAGACACTCTGTGTTACTGCAGATACTCCCCCCAGACACTCTGTGTTACTGCAGATACTCCCCCCAGACACTCTGTGTTACTGCAGATACTCCCTCCAGACACTCTGTGTTACTGCAGATTCTCCCTCCAGACACTCTGTGTTACTGCAGATACTCCCTCCAGACACTCTGTGTTACTGCAGATACTCCCTCCAGACACTCTGTGTTACTGCAGATACTCCCTCCAGACACTCTGTGTTACTGCAGATACTCCCTCCAGACACTCTGTGTTACTGCAGATACTCCCTCCAGACACTCTGTGTTACTGCAGATACTCCCTCCAGACACTCTGTGTTACTGCAGATACTCCCTCCAGACACTCTGTGTTACTGCAGATACTCCCTCCAGACACTCTGTGTTAATGCACATACTCCCTCCAGACACTCTGTGTTAATGCACATACTCCCTCCAGACACTCTGTTAATGCACATACTCCCTCCAGACACTCTGTTAATGCACATACTCCCTCCAGACACCATGTTACTGCAGATACTCCCTCCAGACACCATGTTACTGCAGATACTCCCTCCAGACACTCTGTGTTACTGCAGATACTCCCTCCAGACACTCTGTGTTACTGCAGATACTCCCTCCAGATACTCTGTTAATGCACATACTCCCTCCAGACACCATGTTACTGCAGATACTCCCTCCAGACACTCTGTGTTACTGCAGATACTCCCTCCAGACACTCTGTGTTACTGCAGATACTCCCTCCAGACACTCTGTGTTACTGCAGATACTCCCTCCAGACACTCTGTGTTACTGCAGATACTCCCTCCAGACACTCTGTTTTACTGCAGATACTCCCTCCAGACACCCTGTGTTACTGCAGATACTCCCTCCAGACACCCTGTGTTACTGCAGATACTCCCTCCAGACACCCTGTGTTACTGCATATACTCCCCCCAGACACTCTGTGTTACTGCAGATACTCCCTCCAGACAATCTGGGTTACTGCAGATACTCCCTCCAGACACTCTGTGTTACTGCAGATACTCCCTCCAGACACTCTGTGTTACTGCAGATACTCCCTCCAGACACCCTGTGTTACTGTAGATACTCCCTCCAGACACTCTGTATTACTGCAGATACTCCCCCCAGACAGTGACACAGAGCAGAATAGGGACTGTTCCTCCTACATAGGGTCACTTGGCAGATATGGATTGACACCTGTCCTCAGGGACCCTGATACACTACTGTCCTCCCCCCACCCCCACCCCTGCGTGGTGGGTGGGGGCCATAAAAATAATGAGGGGGGGACCTACTGTCCTCCCCCCGCCCCCACCCCTGCGCGGTGGGTGGGGGCCGTAAAAATAATGAGGGAGGGGACCTACTGCCCTCCCCCCCGGCCCCCAACCCTGCGCGGTGGGTGGGGGCCATAAATCACAATGGGGGGAGGACCTACTGTTCTCCCCCCCGCCCCCACCACTGCGCAGTGGGTGGGGGCCATAAATCACAATGGGGGGAGGACCTACTGTTCTCCCCCCACCCCCACCACTGCGCAGTGGGTGGGGGCCATAAAAATAATGAGGGGGGGAACTACTGTCCTCCCCCCGGCCCCCACCCCTGCGCGGTGGGTGGGGGCCATAAAATAATGCGGTGGGGACCTACTGTCCTTCCCCCTGGTCCCCACCCCTTAGTGGTGGGTGGGGGCCCTAAATAAAAATCCCCCCCCCAATCAAAGGTGACTAGGGGTCCACAAGCCCCTAGTCACCCACCCCCCACCCCCAAAAAAGTTACCCCCTACCTACCCCCCTCACCCTAAAAAATAGTGAAGGGGGAATAAAATAACTAACCTGTAAAGAAAAATTCAACTTACTATTTGACGTCTTCTTTTTTCTAAAATCTTCTTTTTTCAGCCCCCAAAAAAGGCCAAATAAAAAGCCATAAGAACCGACGCAATAAAAAAAATAAAAAAAAAAAACGAGCGCAAAAAAAATAATCCATCTTCACCCATGGAGGGCTCCGCACAGACTGAGCTCTGCAGGGCGGGGGAAGGCTTATAAAGCCTTGCCACGCCCTGCAATTAGGCTAAGAACACTGATTGGCTGGTTTAAGCCAATCAGAGTGCTCTTTGTCATTTTACACAGCGTGGGAAAATTCCAAAGAACTTTCCCACGCTGTGTAAAATGACAAAGAGCACTCTTATTGGTGGGCTTGGAATCTAACCAATCAGAGTGTTCTGTGTCATTTTACACAGCATGGGAAAGTTCTTTGGAATTTTCCCACGCTGTGTAAAATGACAAAGAGCACTCTGATTGGCTTAAACCAGCCAATCAGAGTGTTCTTAGCCTAATTGCAGGGCGTGGCAAGGCTTTATAAGCCTTCCCCCGCCCTTCAGAGCTCAGTCTGCGCGGAGCCCTCCATGGGTGAAGATGGATTATTTTTTTTTGCGCTCGTTTTTTTTTTTTTTTTTTTATTGCGTCGGTTCTTTTATTTGCCCTTTTTTGGGGCTGAAAAAAGAAGATTTTAGAAAAAAGAAGACGTCAAATAGTAAGTTGAATTTTTCTTTACAGGTTAGTTATTTTATTCCCCCTTCACTATTTTTTAGGGTGAGGGGGGTAGGTAGGGGGTAACTTTTTTGGGGGTGAGGGGGTGGGTGACTAGGGGCTTGGGGATCCCTAGTCACCCTTGATTGGGGGGGTGAATTTTTATTTAGGGCCCCCACCCACCACTAAGGGGTAGGGGCTGGGGGGGACAGTAGGTCCCCCCTTATTGTTTTTTTTTTAGGGCCCCCACCCACCGCTCAGGGGTGGGGGCCAGGGGGGAGGACAGTAGGGTCCCCCCCTCATTATTTTATGGCCCCCACCCACCCCGCAGGGGTGGGGGCCGGGGGGAGGACTGTAGGTCCCCCCCTCATTATTTTTATGGCCCCCACACACCACGCAGGGGTGGGGGCGGGGGGAGGACAGTAGGTCCTCCCCCATTGTGATTTATGGCCCCCACCCACCGCGCAGGGGTGGGGGCGGGGGGAGGACAGTAGGTCTTCCCCCATTGTGATTTATGGCCCCCACCCACTGCGCAGGGGTGGGGACCGGGGGGAGGACAGTAGGTCCCCCCTCATTATTTTTATGGCCCCCACCCACCACGCAGGAGTGGGGGCGGGGGGAGGACAGTAGGTCCCCCCAGTGTGTATCAGGGTCCCTGAGGACAGGTGTCAATCCATATCTGCCAAGTGACCCTATGTAGGGGGAACAGTCCCTATTCTGCTCTGTGTCAGTGTGTATCAGGGATCCTTAGGATAGGTGTCAATCCATATCTGCCAAGTGACCCTATGTAGGGGGAACAGTCCCTATTCTGATCTGTGTCAGTGTGTATCAGGGATCCTTAGGATAGGTGTCAATCCATATCTGCCAAGTGACCCTATATAGGGGGACCAGTCCCTATTCTGCTCTGTGTCAGTGTGTATCAGGGATCCTTAGGATAGGTGTCAATCCATATCGACCTAGTGACCCTATGTAGGAGGAACAGCCCCTATTCTGCTCTGTGTCAGTGTGTATCAGGAATCCTTAGGATAGGTGTCAATCCATATCTGCCAAGTGACCCTATGTAGGGGGAACAGTCCCTATTCTGCTCTGTGTCAGTGTGTATCAGGGATGCTTAGGATAGGTGTCAATCCATATCTGCCAAGTGACCCTATGTAGGGGGAACAGTCCCTTTTCTGCTCTGTGTCAGTGTGTATCAGGGATCCTTAGGATAGGTGTCAATCCATATCTGCCAAATGACCATATGTAGGGGGAACAGTCCCTTTTCTGCTCTGTGTCAGTGTGTATCAGGGATCCTTAGGATAGGTGTCAATCCATATCTGCAAAGTGACCCTATGTAGGGGGAACAGTCCCTATTCTGCTGTGTGTCAGTGTGTATCAGGGATCCTTACGATTGGTGTCAATCCATATCTGCCAAGTGACCCTATGTAGGGGGAACAGTCCCTATTCTGCTGTGTGTCAGTGTGTATCAGGGATCCTTATGATTGGTGTCAATCCATATCTGCCAAGTGACCCTATGTAGGGGGAACAGTCCCTATTCTGCTCTGTGTCAGTGTGTATCAGGGTCTCTGAGGACAGGTGTCAATCCATATGTCAAGGTGTCAATGCGTCATATGTCAGGTGCCAATCCATATCTATCGTGATTTAGGAATGTTTGGTGATTTCTGCCCTTTATGGATTAAAACCAGACTCTGCATCAACTGTGTAATTTCCCCCCTCCGGCATGCCACAGTCCAGGTGTTAGTTGAAACAACTTTTCCATCACTTTTGTGGCCAGAAAGAGTCCCTGTGGGTTTTAAAATTCGCCTGCCCATTGAAGTCAATGGCGGTTCACCCGGTTTGTGAACGTTTGCGGAAGTTCCCGCTCGCCGTTCGCGAACCGAAAATTTAGTGTTCGCAACATCACTACCTGTAACAAACTAGAGTTAAAAACGATCCCACGCTAAGGTTCAAAATATGCCTTTTGAATTACCCCGGGGTGTATTCTTTAATATAGTGTTTGTGGGGAAGTTTGAATAACCATCCAGCTAAACTACTCCGAAATGGAACATGGACACAGCTTAAAACGTCAAAGTTAGAAAAAAACTGAATGGCTGCGTCTCAAATTTGCCCCTTCCACATCCACATATACCTAGCAAAAGGGTATTGTTGTACTCAGACAACATAGCTTAGCAACATATAAAATATTATACAGTCGTAGCACACATAAGGTTAGCAAAATATACAGTACAAACTCACTGTGTGTCAGAAAAAATGCTTAGTACCATTACACTTGGTACAAGCTAGCAGAAAAATGATCCCACACTAACGTTCAAAATATACCTTTTGAAATACCCTGGGATGTCTTCTTAAAGAAATGGTATGCCTTTATGGTGTAGTTGGAATATGTTGCTTGCTGAAGTGCTTCAGAATGGAACACAGAGCCATCAAAACCATCAATGAAAACTCACACTTAAAAACCTGAACTTGTCACTTTTCTTTTACAGCACTGTAACTTCACAAAATAGTGTCTAGGTCATACATTGGGCATATTGTTTTACTCAGAAGATGTAACTGAGCATTATTTGGGGGATTCTATGACTGTGGCACATATCAAGTGTAAGAAATACTCCGCAAAAATGCAACATGTATGTAAAAAAAAAATGCAATTTATTATTATTATTATTTTATTTATATAGCGCCATCACATTCCGTAGCACTGTACAATGGGTTGACTAACAGACATGTAATTTTAACCAGACAATTGGACGTACAGGAGCAGAGAGGTGGAGGACCCTGCTCAATGAGCTTACATTCTAGAGGATAACATTTAAACTGCTATAATGCCACAAGAAGAGACAAAGGCCTGTCAAATCAATCTATGAAAATTCTAACTATAGAAACTGAAATAGCCTTGTCTCTTTTATGGCATTGTAGCTTCACAGAATAGTGCCAAAGGAATACAATGGGAGTATCGTTTTACTCAGCAGATATAGCTGAACACAATATGGGGTTCTGTACAGGAATAACACACACCAGCTTTGCGAAATACACACTAAAAAAACCTTGTTATATGTGTATATGCCAAAATAGAGAAAACACACAATTTTACTCCAATATTTAGCAGAGATTAGCGATTAAATAGCTACGTAAAAGGTGTCAAAATAACCTTGGGTAAATAGCCTGTGATGTCTACTTTATATAAATATATACTTTTGTGTGGCAGTTTTTGTTTTTTTGTGATGGCTACTAAACTTACAAGACAAACATACCAACCAAACAAGAAATTTAATTATATATAACAACATATGATAACTTGGTATTTATTATATTACTAAGACACAATGGCGCAAATTTATGGAATAAATACCTTTCTGATGATTAAAAAAAAAAAAAAAAAAAATTGTTTCACATTGAAATTTTATTTTAGTCCTTGTATTTTGTGACCTATAACTTTAAAAATAAGCTGAAATCCTATACATATTATGTACTCCAAAAATCAAGACACATAAATAAATTTATTTTGAATTACATTTCCTAAGCTGGACATATTATGCACACGCAATTATTTTTAAATCAGAATTTATCTATGTATATGTGACATCAAATTAAAGCCCTTTTTGTCCTCTAAAAAATGGTATGTAATGTGTTGGTGCAATAAATGAGAAAGATTTAAAATTGCGGTTGAACACAAACGGCAAAAAAATGCAAAAATTGCTTGTGTCCTTAAGGGTAAGACACGGTTCTGAAGCTGTGTCCTTAAGGGGTTAAATAATTTAAATAAAGCGAAGATTGTATAATAATAAGGCTCTTCTCTTGGAATCCTAAGTGTGAAATCTTCACTTTAATAATTTATTAAGCTGTCATACGTCTCATGGTTTAAAAATGCTATTTTCATTTTGTGTATTATTCACAATACTTTTAGTTAATTTGTGTTATTGTTTTTTTTAGTGATTTGGAATTATTTCCACAATGTATTATTATTGAAAAATACTGAAAAGAAAAATGGATTCCAAGTCATAAGTGGTCCAATATTTGATTATAATGTTGATGGTCGATTTGACACTATGGAACAGATTACACAGTAAGTTGAATATTTTTGTTTTACTAAACTTTTACAACCAGCATTCACTTTTCATTTTACTCCTTTTTCTGTAAAAAATGAAGTGTTTTCTGTCCGAGAGGAAGCTGGAAATGAGTATTTGGGATGATTGTAGCTGACGATGCTTTGATCCACGCACAATCTGCCTCACTAAGTTTTATCCAAATTTTGGTGTAAAGCAGGAGATAAAAGGGTCACCGTGGTCTTTCTAGCCACCAAATACCAGTGTCTGTTTTTGGTAGGTAAGAAAGAACGTTTGTATACTTCATCACTTTACTGTTCAGGGCTTTTTTGTTTATTTTTGAGCAACCTCACTAAAATTGCTTCACTGAAGTAATGCCCTTGTGTGGTTGCTCTTTTGGTGACAACGTAAATACTAGGACCCAGTGACAGCTGGTGAAGTTTAAAAATGGTAGGTTGCTTCCTCTGACTTATTGGGCTGTATTCACTTAACTCCATTACATGTTATGTCCTGTTCAAATCCAGCTGCATCTCCAGTTATCAATAAAGGGTAGCATGGATCAATTGAAACTGCAGTAGTCCTTACAATGACAATAAATGTTTTTTTTTTTCTACCATCAATAACTGTCAGGGCGCCACCCCACCTTTTCAATGGACAATTGCTAGGACACTTTGCCTTTGGGATGAGATAGTACACCTATATTTTGAATGTTTCAACCGGTCTCTTGTGGGTAGTCACTCTTGCAAAGTTTGTCCCAGAGGCAAATACATAAGAATTATCCTAATTTTAGCAAGAACACACATGACTCTATGTAGACTTGGTTGCCACTATTGATAACAGCTGTGTTATGCATGCCATGACCACTGTATCATCTCCTCCTGTGGTCACTGACAAACACCACCAGGAACATTATACAAACTCATTGTAGTCTTGAGCATGGTCAGCTTCAGATATTTCTTTACACCAGGATAGTGGGCTAGTCCAGGACCTGGAGAGCAATGATAACACAGGCCACTAGCCAATTTACAAACCAACATAGTGCTGAGCTAAGAAAATACCTGCACAAGTCCTGGATGTTGCCTCACTCCTGCAAAACCGTGCAGAAAGTCATGCCAACACCCCCTCCACTATGTTGAATTTCAGAAGAATAGCTTCAGACTGCCCACAACCTCCTTGCCAGTCATCCTATGCTCATAGCCAGTTTCCACGTCTGGCACTTGAGCTGGGGGAAATGAAGAAAGGAGTTTATCACACCTACAGAACCTGATGAGTTTGGCAACTCAACACCAACATCACAGAAGCAGTTTGTAAAGCGGAAAGCATAAATCCAAACCAGATAAGGAATTCTAAAAGTGATCTAATTTGTGTCTTTATTTGCAACTCATCCACTTGATTGCATGTTGACTATTTTAAGAATCCAATCCGTAACTGTGATCTAGTCCAATTGAAACCCCATGCAAGGTCCATTTTGTTGACTATACTTGTTTTTTTTTAATTATTATTTTGAAGCACACACAAACATTTTTATTTTCTTTTTCTTTCTGTGAGTTTGTCATATGTATAAATTTGTAGGAAATAAAAATGCTTTTATATATATATATTTTTTTAATTCTTTATTTTTCACGTGCACGATATGACTTACATGCTGGAAAAAACCAGAGTAGTTGTGAGAAGCTCATCTATAACAATCTACTTGAACAGAGATATGGCTATTGGTAGAATGCACATTTTTTGGTATTGAGACGTTGGTCTTAAAGGCCTGCAGAGATGTTGTCAAGTGTGCTATTACAGTGGTGTCCTAGTGTGTGTAACAGGCAGTGAGTTGTCTGAGTAATGCCATGCTACCTCTACCTGTAAATATGCTTTTATATTTATCCTAAAAATTACAATATCACAATTGCCAAGCTGTTCTGTTGTTTTACATTTTACCTTTTTGCTGCCATTGTATATTCTACTGAATATATTGTTTTTAATTATTTTCAGAATCTATAACAGCACTGGTGTGTATATCCCAACTCACTATTTTATTATTGTGACAAGTTGCAAAAATGTTTCCCAGACTCCTTTGCAATGCACTGGGCCACTAGATGTTTTACCCTTTGTTTTACCACATAGAGAAGAAAACAGTGAAAACTGTGAGGTAAGATATTTTTTTTTTTTTTTGTGTGCTAAAACATGAATTGATCTGATAAACAAATCATATTTAGATTTTGTCTCATTATTTTCTTTTTTTCCCCTTGTCTTGTACTTGTAGGTTGACAAAGATGAAGCGGTGTGGGTTGAAAAGTTTCTTTATTTTCATGCTGCACGTGTCAGAGATATAGAACTTCTGACAGGACTTATTTTCTTTCAGGATACAAAATATTCAGTTGCTGATCTTTTGCAGCTCAAAACATTTATGCCTGATAATTTATGAGGAATAATGCACTTTTATACTTCAGTTTGTTTATGTCTTAACTTTTTAATAAACATGTAAGAATAACTGCTTATTGATGCTAATGTTTCCATTGTATAGATACCAGTTTTGTGGAAAAAGGGACTAAAGTAAAATTCTGTCTAATTACAGAATAATATTATGTGTGTATGTATGTGTATATATATGTGTGTGTGTATATACATACTCTTTTTGAGAAGAGCTATGTGATTTTTATTATTTTTTTCTGTGTTTTTCTGTGTTGCTCCTGGTGAGCCAAACATTCTGAGCCTGTATTTTTTTTATTTATTTTATTTTTTTTTATTTGCACTTAGGTGCACTGCCACAACAGCTGGTGCAGACTGAACAACAGGCGTATTATGACAGTTGCATGGCTACAAAAACAATGCACATTTTTTATAAAAAATAAACAAGATTAGACTAATATCCTTAATCTGTAGGGGGTGGATATCTCTCACTAGGCGTGCATTAAAATTATACAGAAAATACAATTCAACATAGCATCAGGGTGAGACACTGCATTAACTCAGCATCTCAACATAGCCTAAAGAGGGTGAGTGGTAGACTATCAGCCTAGGTGGTGCTTTATATAGGGCTTTGTTTATATGCAGGTGTTGGGTAGGAAGGTATGTATAGACTTAGATGTGGGTAGGTAGCTGCATGCCCTCTGTTTAGGAATAGCTTGTCTTCCTGTTAAGAACTTGGGGACCTGGTCTTTTGTCTTGTGCCAGACTGCCTGTGTTTTAAGCCTGGAGAGATGTTGGTCAGCTGTAACTACAACAGTAGTGGGGTAAGTGGTGATCGGCAGTATATGGGAGGGTTTACAGGCCTGTCATTGAGATAATTAAGAGTGAGTGGTATACTGCCATGTTGGCCCTTACATATTATTAATGTTTGGAGCTCATTAACCTCTGAGCACTAAAAGAGTGAGGAGGAGGTACTTTCAGCTGCGGTAGTGGGGAATGGATTGCTGTCTCACTATAATGGCATTGTAACTAATAAAATGAACTCAGAACAATAACTTGATATGAAGTAAACATATGCCAGATGGGGTCTTAGAGTCCAGTGACTCGCAGCCACATGGCCTGATTCTGTCCAGGAAAGTCCTTGAGGCTTCAACCTGTGTCAGCAGCTGAGCGAGGGACAAAGTGATGTTGGGTACGTCTCAGGAGCTACCAGGAGGGGGATTGTTGGAGTCTGGTTTATCCAGTCCAAGTTTGCCGAGGAAGGGACCGGAGTCTTCTGTCAATGTCAGTCGGAATGTGGTTGCTCCCTTCGTGACTAGAAGCATAGATGGTGCCCATTAGTATTTGACTGCAGCCGCTCTGAGGGTTGCTGTGACTCCCTGGGCGGACAGTCTCCAGGTCAGAGTAGCTCTGCAAAGGTCTTGCAGAAATGTGAGCTGCATGCCCTCGAATTGGTAGGGGCTCCTGTTGTTGAGAGCTGCCATAACCGCCATTTTGTCCCTAGTGGATTGAAAACAAAGGAGAACATCACGGGAGGCCTCCCCCAGAGCTCTTGGAGATTTGGGGAGTCTATAGGCACCTTCCACTTAAGCAGTCTTTGCCTGCATGGGGTTGAGTAGTGTGGTTTGTAGACGTCGGATGAATTGAGGCAATTCATTGTCGATGGATTCGGCAACTCATGTGATTTTTATGTGGGTGCGTCGTCTAGGCCATCCATCCGGGCCTGTAGTTCTTGGTACGAGGACTGGAGGAGTAGTAGCTTCTCCTCCGTTGCTTGGTGGCATTGTGCCATGGAGGTGACTTCCTCTTTGGTGGCCCTCACGCAGTCTGTGACAGCGGTCACCTCTTCCTCCAGAACTGCTATATTTGTACAGAACAGGGTGCACAGATTCTTTTAATATGTTCAGGATATCCCCTTTGCTAGCCGGAGCTCTCAAATCTCCCAGTGGTAGGTTCAGTAGGGGATCTGTAGCTTCTGGTATGGGGTCCGGAGCATCCAGTGTTTCCTCCTCCGAGGATGAGCTATGGGGATCTGGGGTCGCCGCTATGTTAGGTTTAGGCCTTGACAGAAAAAGATTGCAGATTTTCTGGGATCCGTCCTCTGGGTGAGTTTTTCATTTTTGATTTAGTTTCCCCATGTTGTCACCAGGTGTAGGAGCCAGAAAGTAATAGAGTTGTCATCGGTTCGATCTGTCAATCTGCATTTATTGCCGCTATAACTTGGGAGCACCGCAGACATGTGACTGCTCTCAGTAAGATCCAGACCACGCCCCCTGAGCTGTTTTAATACAATATATCAAAATAATCGAACTTTGCATTTGTGAAATAATAAGCAAAGAAGTGATTGTTACTGCACAGTGCTCATTGAGGCACACGTGTGTATATTCTTGTATATATGTGTGTTTTGATCATTTGTTTGGTAGTTTAAACTTTAATGTTAATTTTCAGTAAATGTACCTTAACATAACACTAACCATTGAACCTTGTTAATATATTCAATAAATAAATTCCTGGGGCACTAGTTTTATTTATATTGATTATTGATTTGTATGAGGGGAAAGATGTTTGCTGCTTTCCACATTCACTAACGCACATTAAGAATAATACCAGGCAATATCATGCTGCAAATCTCACCTTACATTCTATCTAGTCATAATAAAACATTGCCGTGCATCCTTTTTTGTAGCAGAGTAATGTAGCTAAATAAATGTTCGCCTTGCATGCTTTGTGTGTGTGTGTGTGTTGTCAGAAGGCTGTGCCCACTTGTTTAGCATTTAAATGCTTAAAGACACACAAAAGTCACCCAGACCACTTCATATCAGTGAAGTGGTCTGGGTGCCATGTCTTTCTCGTTTTAACCCTTCAGTGCAAAACATTGGTATTTTGCAGGGACGGCAATGTTTACAACACAGGGTTTAAATGACTCTTGTGGCGGTCAATCTGACAGTCACTAGAGATGCTTCAGATGAAATAGAGTAAAACTTCGCTACAGGCATACCCCGCTTTACCAGTTATGCCTGTAAATTACTATTGCAATGCAGTACATGGATTGGGAAGTGAAAAAAGGTACTGCTTCACTTTAAGTACATTTTCGTTTTACATACATGCTCTGGTCCCATTGTGTACTTAAAAGTGGGGTATGCCTGTATTTCAATTAGATGGTCTTACAGAGATCATCTGATTGGCGCAGTGTGGGATTTTATCAAGCATGTACACTAGCATTCCAATGATTGGATTTGTTTCAGATCATAAAGTTGGCTGGGCCAGTCACAGAAAGAGCAGTGGGAGAAAAGGTAAGTAAAATACTTTTTTGCTCCTGACAGGGGGTGGAGGATTTGGTGGTCACCTAAATAGTGACTGGGACCTTATAGTGTTGGGAATACACATTTGCACTGCTAATGCTATGGTGTTTCTGTTAAGATTTTATTTTCTTTGACTGCCTGTGGTTGTCTATGATTACCAGAGCCAACGGAGCAAGTGAAACATTTGAGGCTCTTCTTGTAGGTCTTGAGGTTTTTTATGTCTCATGTTTTTTTTTTGTGTGTGTTATACCTGTAAAAACATACCTGTTGGTGAAGAATTCCTTAAAAGCGCTTGTTTGCCATGGACTTCTATTAATTTAATCAATAACTGGTTTCATCTGTACCTCTGCAGACTCACACTCACACTCTCTCTCTCTGATGGTTCAATACAATTACGTTTTAATGGTAGGACACAATAGTATATAAAATGAGCATTATGCATGCCCCTTATTGGATCATTCAATAGGGTACCAACACACCGTTCTTAAATGGGCTTCCAGAAAATAAGTGGATAGATAGAAACACACATTCTTGCAGCCTACAGGATATGGGGGGAAGGGTAGATGAAATACTAACAGATGGTCACTGCCATACAACGAAAGGATACTGAATTACCAATGTATAGGAATGTATAGCCAACGCCCTGTCTATAATGAACAGAACTTAGCTTGTTAGTCTAGGGGCTTATTCACTAACATGTTAAAAATAAAGCATAAAAATAATAATATTCTATCTATAACTATTCCTGGGAAAAATTATCACTGTCTAGATAAACTTAATTGTTGGTGTCTCATTCTCAGATTTTGTTATTATAAGTTTCAGCAGATGACAGGAGGATTTATTTGTTACTAACTGCTTTAGTGTCTGTTACAAATTTAGGAAAATGTCTCCCCCCTGTTTTCAGTAAAACTGCTCCCCATAGAGAAGCACTGAAGATTGATGCACATGCATGGCAAGTTCCACACGTGCGTCCAAATACTTCTCATACTCGAGCATTGAATTCTATGCTTTCATTTGAGTTGCAACTTCACATAGTCAAGTTCCTCTGGCTGTGCAGAGGAAGCTCTTAGTCGATGCCTGGAAGGCACCCACTAGAGGTATGTTTAACCCTGCAATATAAGCATTTTTTGGACAAAACTGCAATGTTTTACATAGCTGGTATAAACTACAGGACCACTTCATTGAGATAAAGTGGATTGGGTGACTTTAGTTATCTTTAAAAAATTCCTCTAAACATATCTAAAATCAAAACCTTATTGCATTGCAAACAATCTATCGACACCTGACAGCTAGAGGATCATTTACTTTGCTTTGCACATGCTGTTCGTTATCTACATAATACATGTGAACAGAATACAAAACTGTGTACTGGGTTGGATTTTTCCACAAGGCCACAGCCTTGTGACAGCAGGCAGGACCGGTGCTAGGATTTTTAGTTACACAGGCGAAGATGCATTTTGGTGCCCCCCACCCTCGTTTAAAATAAGGTTCATACAAACACAGAAATAATCATACAGAGACATACAGACACAGACAGAGACATACATACAGGCATATAGACATACATACAGAGGCATACCGTCATACAGACACATACATACATACATAGACAGACATACAGAAACATACATACAGAGACATCCAGGCATACAGACACATACATACATACAGGCATACAAAGACATACACGCATACAGAGACATACAGACACATACATATATACAGGTATACAGAGACATACAGGCATACAGACACATACAGACACATACATGCATACAGAAACATACATACAAAGACATACAGGCATACAGAGACCTACATACATACATACAGAGACATACACACATACAGAGACATACACAATTACATACTAGTTCAATCTTGTCCCCTGGATGCATGCTGTCTGGCTCCTTGGAGTCCTGTCCTGCAGCCCAGCCCCATCACAGGGCGCCAGCCGCGCTGTGTGGTACACAGGGAGCAGGGATATGATGTCATTCATATCCTCGCCCCCTCCAACACATGGCGGCGGGCACCTGGTCGCAGGGGTTGCAGGGCTGTGACCCCTGCGACCGCGGTATTTACACCAGTGCATGCAGATGCACACACAATTAAAGGACCACTACAGACACCCAGATCACATCAGCTCAATGAAGTGGTCTGGGTGTCAGGTCCCTCTAGTTTTAACCCTGCAGCTGAAAACATAGCAGTTTCAGAGAAACTGCTATGTTTCACCGAGGGTTAATCCTGCCTCTAGTGGATGTCTCACTGACAGCCGCTAGAGGAGCTTCCGCTATTCGAAAACACTGAACGTCCATAGGAAAGCATTGAGTAATGCTTTCCTATGGGCGGTTTGAATGCATGCGCGGCAAGAGCATTCGGAGCTGAGAGGCGGAGGGATCCCCAGCGCCAAGGGAGTCCGGCGCTAGAGAAAGGTAAGTGCTGAAGACACACACACACTCTCACGAACAGATGCATACACACCAGCTAACAGACACACACATTTACTGACAGACACACTCAGCGACAGACATACATACACACTCACTTACAAAACATACACTCTCACTGACAAACACTCACTAACAGACATCAAACAGACTCACTAATACACACACAAACACACTCAGTAAGAGACACACAGTAACACACTGACACTCACTAGCAGACACACTCACTGACACTCACTAGCAGACACACTCACTGACACTCACTAGCAGACACACTCACTGACACTCACTAGCAAACACACACACTGACACTAGCAAACACACACACTGACACTAGCAGACACACTCACTGACACTAGCAGACACACTAACTGACACTAGCAGACACACTCACTGACACTAGCAGACACACTCACTGACACTAGCAGACACACTCACTGACACTAGCAGACACACTCACTGACACTAGAAGACACACACACTGACACTCACTAGAAGACACACACACTGACACTCACTAGCAGACACACACACTGACACTCGCTAGCAGACACACACACTGACACTCACTAGCAGACACACACTGTCACTCACTGACACTCACTAGCAGACACACACACTAACACTCACACTAACACATGTTTTTTTTTTTATTTAATCCCTCAGCCTCCTTACCTTTTTGGAGTGCTGAAGGGATTCCCTGGGGTCCAGTGGTGCTGCTGGGCTCCTTGGCTGGCTGGCTCCCTCCCTGGCTGGCTGGCTGGCTCCCTCCCTTGCTGGCTCCCGGGCGGGCGCGAGGGAGCACTCTCCCATGTGTGCTTCCTCTTCAGCTCCCTCGCGCACCGCGTAGGGATGCCGGCGCCGGAAGATGACGTCATCTTCCGGCTCCGGTATCAGTATGCGGCGCGCGAGGGAGCTGAAGAGGAAGCACACATGGGAGAGTGCTCCCTCGCGCGCCCGCAGAACCGGGCGCTCGGCCACGCTACAACAGGTCGTCGGTTGGAGGGGAGCGCAGTGCGCTTCCCTCCTTCCGGTCAGCCTGATTTTGCGCCCCCACGGCCGGTGCGCCCTAAGGCGGCCGCCTGGGCCGCCTTATGGTAGCGCCGGCCCTGACAGCAGGCAATAAGCTGCTTGTGCCGAGTGCCTCGAGTGGTCAAGGCACTCAATGAAGAGAAAATAAATAAAGAAAATGAACCCCTTCCCTCCCTCTCCTTCGGCGATCGGAGTTCTTCTTCTATGGGGGGGACTCTCTGACAGCCCAGACAGTCCCCCCTCTGCAAATGTGACCACTCTGAAAGACCGCAATAGGTGTCCATAGTGCTGCCAGCAAGGGGACTGCCTGAACTGACAGGCAGTCCAGCTGCTGGTGCAAAGAGTTTTAAAAAAATAGTTAATAAATCTAAAAAATAAAAAAAGTTTGTATGTATATGTGTGTATGTATGTGTATATATGTATATATGTATATATATATATATATATATATATATATATATATATATATATATATAAACAAATTCGGAATCTGGCACTCTACCTTAAGTGATTATCCTCAAAAAATGCCTTGGTGCTGCAGAGCGTAGTTATACAGAAAACAATGATTCAGAGCACTCCAAAGGACTTGTTTGAAAGTAGGCTTTATCTGTGTGAGAAGATCGACGTTTCGACCCGCAGGTCTTTATCAAGATAACATCAAATTTAAAATAGTGTCTTTATATAACCACAGTAATTAACAGGAAATTACTTACCCCAATGTGACCGTGATGCCCCACCACCATGTGTAACCGCTTGTGTAGTGATTGATGTGTGACGTGTAGCATGCGTCGCCAAGTGATGACGTAAATCATGTGTATCCAATGAAAATTGAGAATAGGCGTCATGTATCTATGGCAACAGCCGTTGCGTGCGCATGCGTGACAGTGTGAAATACGGAAATGTTTAAAATCAAGGAAGACGATCTAACGACTATAGATAAATAAAAAGTGTGTATAGAGTTGTATACCAGCCTGGATTGGTTCTACGAATAAATGTCTAATGTGTTTAGCGTATACAATGCGCCATCCATAAAGGTTGTAGAGGAGCGTCTTGTAGCCATGGAGACATCCTCACCATGCGCATGCGTAAAGAGATGTATGGTTCTCAAAGGGACCTAGAGACGTATAATGTGTATAAGAAGTGTATAAGCAGTGTGTTATCCTGCGTGAAACATAGGTACATATGGAAATGGTGATGAACCTAGTGAATATGTAATGTGGCATGGTGAAGATCAGTGAATATAACAAGAAGAGAAATAGAGGTAGAAAGGAGGAGGTGTGTGGGATCCTGATAGTGTACGGAAATGAACAGGGCTAAACGTGAGAAGCGGACAAACTAGACTATGTGTGATAGTGACACATAATAACACCAAATCGTGTGTGTAGACAAAGTGGGGGAAAGGGCCGGAGAAGAGAAAGCCTAGGTAGTGGATGGTGGTGTGTAAGCCAAGTGGTGAGTGGATGTGAATATGTACAAAGTGTAGAGGTCCAGAGAAATCAGATGATGAGGAAATATATAAATACCACGTATAACATACAGGTGCAGGCAATGGTAAATGTATATACATATGTACAAAAAATATATATATAAAGGGCCAGAGAAACCAGATATGGGAAAAATATATAAAAGTAGCGTATACCATATAGGTGTAGACAATGAATTGATAACTGACTATGTGTACCATAAAGGTGAGAATAAGTATGAAGGACTAGTAGATAATTATTTTTTCTAAGACTGGATGAGAGAGACAACATTTAGCGATTGTCCAAAAAGGAGTGGAAGGATATATATTCGTTGAGGCCTCTAGGGTGCACAGTGTCAAGCGTCTTTATCCAGTACGTTTCTCGTTGGAGCAGACTTTTGGAGCGATCACCACCTCTGGACAGTGGGGGGATATGATCGATGGCAATGAATTTCAAAGTCGGGAGTCGATGGTTAGCTTCTAAAAAATGTTTGGCCACCGGTTTCTCCGTTTTGCCGTCCCTAAAGGCGGTCATAATGCCTGAGCGGTGTCCCCACATTCTGTCACGTAATGTGAGGTCCGTCTTCCCCACATAGTAGAGACCGCAGGGGCATGAGATTAGGTAAACCACATGATCCGTAAGGCAGGTGATGTGGTGTCTGATGAGGTATCGTTTTCCTGAGTGTGGATGGGCGAATGATGGACCTGTGAGCATGTGTCCGCATGTAACACAATTAGTGCATTTAAAGCACCCCATCTTCGTATATCCTTTTTTGGTCTCGTATTGGTTGGTGTAGTCGCTTTTTACCAAGATGTCCCTCAGGTTGCGGTTACGTCTAAAAGCAATCCGGGGAGGATGAGAGAATGTAGGGTGCAGTGTAGGGTCTGCGGCCAATAGGTCCCATCTGTTTCGAATCACCTTCGCGATCCGATCGCTTGCTGTACGATACAGGAATGGTAATGTGATGGTTGTTGGATCTTGTGGAGATGTAGAGGTTTTAGGCAGAGATTGATGAAAGATCTCAGAGGCTCTCTGTAATGATCGTTTGAGTATGTGGGGCGAGTACCCCCTCTGTAAAAAAGATTGCTGCATGGTATCCATCTGGTCTTTAATGTTATCTGGATCTGAATTGTTCCGTAGTACCCTAAGGAACTGAGAGATCGGGAGAGATCTCTTGAGCGCACCTGGATGGAAACTGGTGGCGTGTAGCACTGTGTTACGATTGGACGTCTTTTTGTATAAGGTGTATCCTATAGAGTTCTGTGTTCGTTATAGCTCATCATCAAGGAATTGTATCCTATCGGTGTCACTGCAGTGACTCAGACGTACAGGAGAGTCTATATTGTTTAGATCCTGGATCATCTCGTCAAAAGATACAGAGGAGCCTGACCACAATATCAGAATGTCGTCCACATATCTAAAATAAGATATGATGTTGGACTGGTAGTTTGATAAAATATGTTCTTGCTCATAAGCATACATATAGCAATTGGCGTAGTTGGGCGCTATGGCCGATCCCATGGCTGTTCCTGTTTGTTGAACATAAAAGTGCTTCTCAAAACGAAAATAATTGTTAGTCAAAGTAAATTCTAGACATTCCAAAAGATACTCGATGGGGGGTCCCTGATATTGATCTGAATGGATCAAGATTTGTCTCATAGCCTCTAACCCCTCAGAATGGGGTATTATGGTGTAGAGGTTTTTAACGTCTACAGTGGCGAGGGTAATGGGTCCATCCGGAAGAGAAATTTGTCCGAGGTGGGTGAGGAGATCCTGTGTGTTCTTAAGGCATGTTGGTATGAGTAAGGAGGTTGTTTTGCAGTGGTGGTCAATGAACTTCGCCAATGGTTCTAATATGCCGCGTCTGGCGGAAACAATGGGTCGTCCAGGAGGGTTGTTAAGGTCTTTATGGACCTTAGGCAAGGTGTATAGCACCGGGATGTTGGGATGTGGATCTATAAGGAATTTGGCGGTCTGTTCATCGATCCAACTTGCTTCCACACCTCTGGTGACTAATGATTGCAATTTACCCATGATGGTGTTGGTTGGGTCAAACGTAATCCGTTGGTAAGTAGTTTGATCCGATAGTTGTCTGAGGATCTCTGTGCGATATGATGTGTAATTCTGTATAACAATAGAGCCACCCTTGTCGGCCGGTCTAATAGTAATGCTGGTGTCGCCTGCGAGGTCTTTAAGGGCTTTATGTTCCATGTGTGTAAGGTTAGGCGAGGTGGATCTAGGCTCCAAAAAGATGTGATGTATGTCGTTTCTGACCAAATTAGAGAACGCCTTTATAGAAGGATGTAGGGTCTTGGGTTCCCATATACTTTTGAGTCGAAAATGGTGTTTAGATGAGGGGTGGTTATCATGTTTAAATGTTTGTAGGTTGAGGGTTCGTTCCATCTTGTATAAATCGACGTCCGTTTTGAATATGTCAGGTCTCGGGGTAGGCACAAAGGTGAGCCCTTTTAGAAAGGACCTTGATGTGGTCCGGGTTCAACGTTTTGGACGAGAGATTAAAGATAGGGGTCAGATCTTTCTGTTGGATCGAGTGCCTGTATATCTTGCCCCTCTGTCCCCGTCTCGTATTTTTGGATCTCTTGATTCTCTTGATTCTTTTCTCCTTCTTATATCGAATCCCGGTGGATCGTTGGTATGTTGGTCCTGGGGAAAAAAAGGTGGCTGAGTAGATTGTCTAGGCTGTGTACCGTATGTGTCTTGAGATGTGCCTGCCCCCTCGGTTTCCGATGTGGATTCAGCTGAGCTCGTGTCTATCGACAGAAATTGTGGTTTACGAACCTTCTGTTTATACCTAGAGAAGTTGGGTCTGCGTCTCTCCCCACATAGCCAATGATACACTTGGTGGTGTGTGTAATCAAAGTTCACCTGTTCGACTTTTTGTTTTTTAAATCTAATGAGGTCGTTTCTGTATCTGGTGATTTCATCCTGAAGTTTAACCATATATTGGGTGGAGGTGGCTGCCGTCAGAGTGGATGTGTGTGTCATCTCAAATTTGTTAATGGAGTCTTTTGTAAAGATTAATTCATTTCTGACTTCTTCCACAACAATAAGCATCCAATCTATGGAGCATTTGTTAGCGATTCCCAGCCATTTCTTACAGAATTCCGGATTTTGACGTCCAATAGTGGGTGAATTGCGAACTCTGAAGCCCCGAGGAATGCGCTTAGCGCGAAAATAATCAGAAATAAAGACTCCGTGCAGATCTAAATCTGTCTCTCGTCTTTTTAATTTAGTAAGATCGTTGTACAGATCTCTGATCGAGTCTGTATGCGTCAACTCCATAGTGGTATTTGGCCATAATATCTGGTCAGCATCTTGTTGATTAAGTTGTAAGGTTTCTGCTGTTTCAGAAAGGGCTCCCGCCCTTAGTAAAAAGTCTTCCATGTGTAGAAAGATAAAGAGGGGGCAGGGTCGGTAATACTGTCAATGCAGGGAGAGATTACCTGAAAAAATTATTATAAAGCGAACTGAATAACAGTTCAAGTGGAGGTGCACAGAGAGTGTATCGCCATACACTGTGGTATACAAACAAATTCGGAATCTGGCACTCTACCTTAAGTGATTATCCTCAAAAAATGCCTTGGTGCTGCAGAGCGTAGTTATACAGAGAACAATGATTCAGAGCACTCCAAAGGACTTGTTTGAAAGTAGGCTTTATCTGTGTGAGAAGATCGACGTTTCGACCCGCAGGTCTTTATCAAGATAACATCAAATTTAAAATAGTGTCTTTATATAACCACAGTAATTAACAGGAAATTACTTACCCCAATGTGACCGTGATGCCCCACCACCATGTGTAACCGCTTGTGTAGTGATTGATGTGTGACGTGTAGCATGCGTCGCCAAGTGATGACGTAAATCATGTGTATCCAATGAAAATTGAGAATAGGCGTCATGTATCTATGGCAACAGCCGTTGCGTGCGCATGCGTGACAGTGTGAAATACGGAAATGTTTAAAATCAAGGAAGACGATCTAACGACTATAGATAAATAAAAAGTGTGTATAGAGTTGTATACCAGCCTGGATTGGTTCTACGAATAAATGTCTAATGTGTTTAGCGTATACAATGCGCCATCCATAAAGGTTGTAGAGGAGCGTCTTGTAGCCATGGAGACATCCTCACCATGCGCATGCGTAAAGAGATGTATGGTTCTCAAAGGGACCTAGAGACGTATAATGTGTATAAGAAGTGTATAAGCAGTGTGTTATCCTGAGTGAAACATAGGTACATATGGAAATGGTGATGAACCTAGTGAATATGTAATGTGGCATGGTGAAGATCAGTGAATATAACAAGAAGAGAAATAGAGGTAGAAAGGAGGAGGTGTGTGGGATCCTGATAGTGTACGGAAATGAACAGGGCTAAACGTGAGAAGCGGACAAACTAGACTATGTGTGATAGTGACACATAATAACACCAAATCGTGTGTGTAGACAAAGTGGGGGAAAGGGCCGGAGAAGAGAAAGCCTAGGTAGTGGATGGTGGTGTGTAAGCCAAGTGGTGAGTGGATGTGAATATGTACAAAGTGTAGAGGTCCAGAGAAATCAGATGTGGAGCAAATATATAAATACCACGTATAACATACAGGTGCAGGCAATGGTAAATGTATATACATATGAACAAAAAATATATATATAAAGGGCCAGAGAAACCAGATATGGGAAAAATATATAAAAGTAGCGTATAAAAGTTTGTATGTATATGTGTGTATGTATGTGTATATATGTATATATATATATATATATGTGTATATATATATATATATATATATATATATATATATATATATGTGTATATATATATATATATATATATATGTATATATATATATATATATATATATATATAGTGGAAAATGTATTCATACTTACCGTAATTTTCTTTTCCTGGCTATTATTCATGGTAGCAGATACAACATGGGTTAGCTCCGCCCTTTACAACCGATAGGACAGGAAAAACACCAAAGACTTGGAGGCTCCATTCCTAAGGTCCTCAGTCAGTAACAAGCTCTAAAGTAGATAAATAGAGACATTGATGGGTGGGTAGTATATGCTGCCAGGAATAATAGCCAGGAAAAGAAAATTACGGTAAGTATGAATACATTTTCCACTATATATATATATACATATATATATACATACATATATATATATATAATGTGTATATATATATATATATATATATATATAGTGGAAAATGTATTCATACTTACCGTAATTTTCTTTTCCTGGCTATTATTCATGGTAGCAGATACAACATGGGTTAGCTCCGCCCTTTACAACCGATAGGACAGGAAAAACACCAAAGACTTGGAGGCTCCATTCCTAAGGTCCTCAGTCAGTAACAAGCTCTAAAGTAGATAAATAGAGACATTGATGGGTGGGTAGTATATGCTGCCAGGAATAATAGCCAGGAAAAGAAAATTACGGTAAGTATGAATACATTTTCCACTTTACTGGCTAATCATGGCAGCATATACAACATGGGAATACCCAAGCTAACAAAGGGAGTGAAAGAAACGTAAATATCTGTCAAATAATCAGAACAATTCAACATAGATAGAAGATTGAACTGAGTTAAGTACTTGACGTCCAAATTGTGCATCATTGACTGCTTTAACGAATAGTATGAAATGCCTGCCAGACAAAACATGTCTAAAGAGGTTCAAATGCTAGCTTTACAAAAAGTGTCAGCAGAAACCATTACCATGGAAGCCCACAATGCTGCAACAGCATGAGTGGAGAGTGCCCTGATACCCTTTGGCACAGGTAGAGAATGGCCTTAATAAGCCTTCCCCATAGGCAGGATCTCAGGTGCCAAATGCAAGACAACCATATCCTGTGAATAGGTGTGAATAGGTGTTCACAGAACCAAGCCTGGAGTTCACACATTCTCCTTGCTGAGGTACCAGCCACCAGCAACAGCACTTTCTGTGCTACCACCATGGAAGCTCCTGCTAGAGGTTCGAATAATGGTTCAGTCAGAGCCTGTGAGACCAGTGGTACATCACATATTGGCTTCAACTCACTCAATGGAGGCTTGGATTTAATCACTGCTTACATGAAGCAAAGCACCAGGGGCTCCAATGTTCAATGGGCACCCATCAATGTGAAAAGTGCAGATATGTGCTCCTCTAGAGTGTTTTAACTCAGACACTTTTTAGGCCTGATAGAGGAGTAATTCCAACAGACAAATGCATGCCAAGTTTTGTAAAGTATTTATAGGACGGTAAGAGGATCTCAATGACCGTCTCAGGGATGCCTATATTTAGAGAGACTCCCGCATCAACACCAGAACTTGAGGATCTTGGTGTGTCAAGGAACCTTGTAATAGGTCTGGATGTACTGGAAATTCTCTTGGAGGTTCCAGAATCATCTTATTCATTATAGGAATTTAGAGTTGACGTGGCCTTCCACTGTCTCCTTTTGAATTAACTTTAGGAAAGTTGAAAACAGGAAAAATATGTACATCAGACTAAAATTCCAAATTTGAGTCAGTGTCTCCTGACCTTGAGCATTCGGGTCCTAAAATCTAGAAAATAATTCTGAACCTGGTAGTTCCAAGAAATGGCCATCAGATCTACGTAGGGTATCCGTCAAATCTTAGTCAACCCTGAGGGTACGTCGGGACATGGTTGCCATTCCACCTCCACAGTCATTCAACTCAGGTAATCAGCCATTATAGTCTGAGCCCCTGCTTGTTGTTCTGTGCCCTGATAATCATGGGCAGTAATTCCATCAACACCTAACTGTGAGACCCACCTTGATAGATACAGGATACAGTCGCATTGATATTTGAGCAAATTTGGACCCACTTGTTCTTCAGCAACCCTCTGAAGTGAAGAAGAGCCCTGAAAATGACTTGTGATTCCATACAATTGAATGGTGATAATGTGCAACACGGTCCAAACACTGTGCAACCAATCTTTGAAAACTGGAATCCAAGCTTAAAATTGACCAATGCAGTTCTGTTCACTGGAAACCCAGAGATATACTCTCTCTTCAGCTACCAGGTAAGGTCTAACTCAACTGATGGGGACATTGTCAATGGCTGGCTCCAATTAATCCTTATCTTGTTAAAGCAAGATAGGAAGGACCTTTGAGGAATCCAGAGATGCCATTGGGCACATCTGACAAGTCTGATGGTGGAAGCCAGGATTCCTAGTAGTTGCATATACTTTCTTGCCGTTACCAAACAAAAATGAAGAAACTGGAAGAAAAAACTTCCACAATCTGTGGAACTGTTCCTGAGATAGGGAAAAAGTAGAGCATAGAACCTCTGAGCTGGTGTGAAACTGCTTTTCTTGATATTCATCAAGCAGCCAAACTGCAGGAGTTCTGAAAGAACTATATTCCTCTGTGTGCCTGCCTTCTGTGGGTCTGAGGCTATCTTGAGATATCTTGAGATATATAGAGATTAGGAAATTATCCTTCCAAATTGCTTGAGAGATGGATCTGATTGACTCCATCCTGAAGACTGTGACATTCAGCCTTTTGTTGGCCCTTCTTAGGTCCGGTATAGGCTTCCATGTGCTTTTTCTTTTAGCACCAGAAGAGAGGTGAATATTGTCCCTGGAACTGCTCTTGTAATGGGACCAAAGAAATTACTTTTTCATCCAGAAGGCTTCTTACATATTCCTCCAGTGCTATACCTTTTGATTCATCTGTCTGAATTCTCTTGTTGGTATAGATACTCCTGTGTCTGAAGAAAAAACTCCAGTCTATATCCATCTGGACTATGGATACCACCCGAGTCTTCAGAATGTAACGAGCCCAGGTATGTCTGATCAGAAAAAAAGAGGCTCCTAGTACTGGAGGAGACTCTTTCATTGCTGAAGAGCAAAATGATGGCTTCATATCCCAATTAGAACCTCGAAAGGCAGGTTTACCAACTGCCATGAGTTACCTCTGGAGTATTCCCTGCAGGGTCAGTAACTCCATGTATCTCACAAATGCTGGTCACTGGAGGTTCTCCTGTCTGACCATGATGAGCTAGGATTCTTGGAACTTCAGTCCTGAGGTACAAATACCTTGCAGCCTTCAATCGCCTTTTCAATGGATTCATCCAAAGCTTTCACAAATAGCACCTTCCCTTCAAATAGAATGGTGTAGAGGGCAGACTTGGAGGAGGAGTCATCATCCCAGAAACAGAACCATAATGCTTTCCTTGCTGCTATGACATTTACTTCACAGGAGTCTAGTTCAATTATTCTGGTCACCTCCTTAAAGGCCTATGTCATTATGCCAAGTCTCACCATGTATACTTTATAGCGACCATTGCAAATCTGGGGGTACTATTGCATGTATGGTCAACTTAGTCATTTATTAGATTGTTCAATTTCCTTCGGTTAGTTGGGTAACAGATATTAATAGAGTATTTTGTGTCCTGGGCTCATTGCACTACTTTACCTTACCGTCAATCTCTGTTGCATTTTCATTAGTGTTGGTGTCGTAATTCAGAATTATGAACACTAAGTTCTTGGGTCTCTCTCTGGTTGGATTTCAGTTTTGGATCTCTGTAAACATTTTCTTTTGTCCTCCACTTTCTATTCACCTATTCTTACCATCAACTTCTAGCATAGCTTTAATTTATCTGCCAGGTGTATGTCTAATCATGCTACATTTATTGTTTTGCAATTACGTTTTTCAAGTCACCACGTAAGTGACTGGCTTTACGATACTACCTCCCTTCTTACAACAAGCACTTGCTCTACAGAACTTCTCTTTAGCTTGGTCTGGCTGTTAGTTAGTGGCCATAGGTAGTCTTCGGCTTCCTGTGCCAATATATAGGGGTCTCGCAAGGCCAACTCTCATCCTCAACTACGGAGGTATTTGCCCCTCGGGCTAAATCATATTTATGGCCTCGCATCTCCGCCTTCTTGGCAAAAGCAGTTAGGGCCTAACCTGTCATGGACAACTTATTTTGAATCTCTGTAATCCTCACCGAGAGGCCAACACCCCGCCGCAACGCTCGGTGGCAAACATACCAGAGGCCAAATCCTAAGTAGAACCTCTCATTGCCACTTGGCAACTAGTTAGGTTCCCAAGTCACCAATTTAGCTTAATTGTTTGCCACTTGGCATTGCATAGGTCAGCCATTATCTTGGTGTTGTATCTCCCACTAACAAATTTTCTCTTTCAGGTATGGTTATAAATGCTGATAAAATGTAGTGTATTGATTGCATAATGTAGACACATATTAAAGTGTTAAACTATTAACTTTTTGCTCTCTTTTTACAGTTCTAACCGAATGTTGGTTTTGGCACACCACAACCGACTTGTGCACCACTAACATAACTGCCTATTAAAATTTTAGCCGAACGTCTCAAATTCTTTATTCTAGATTTGATTCACAATAAGCAAGCAGGTTTTGTAAGGATGAAAACGGGCGCTGATAATGTTTGTAAATTGAGTAATATAATTTCAGAGATTAACCCCTTAAGACCGCAGCCAAATGTACAAGTTGTGAACCAAAAAAAATGTAAACAAACCACAGATTTTGACTATATGTCTGTTCAACAATAATTTACCTCTTTCATATTAAATGCACCCACACTTATTATATATCATTTTGTTCAGGGGAAACAGGGCTTTCATTTAACATCAAATATTTAGGTATGGAACATAACGTAATATGAATAAAATATAAAAAAATGAGAGAAAATATGATTTTTTTTAAAATTTTCTTAGTTCTATGTGACATTCTAACTGTGAATGTCATAATACTGTTTGCTTTTACTGCAATAAAATACACATATTTGTATTCAGCGATGTCTCACGTGTAAAACAGTACCCCCTATGTACAGGTTTTATGGTGTTTTGGGAAGTTACAGGGTCAAATATAGCATGTTACACTTTTCAGTTTTTTCACATTGAAATTTGCCAGTTTGGTTATGTTGCCTTTGAGACTATATGGTAGCCCAGGAATGAAAATTACCCCCATGATGGCATACCATTTGCAAAAGTAGACAACCCAAGGTATTGCAAATGGGGTATGTCCAGTCTTTTTTAGTAGCCACTTGGTCACAAACACTAGCCAAAGTTAACGTTAATATTTGTTTGTGTGTGAAAAATGCAAAAAACTAATTTGAAAGCCAATTTTGGCCAGTGTTTGTGACTAAGTGGCTACTAAAAAAGACTGAACATACCCCATTTGCAATACCTTGGGTTGTCTACTTTTGCAAATGGTATGTCATTATGGAGGTAATTCTTATTTCTGGGCTACTATACGGTCTCAAAGCCAACGTAACCAATCTGGCGAATTTCATTGTGAAAAAACTGAAACGCAAGACTTATATTTGACTCTGTAACTTTTGAAAACACCATAAAACCTGTACATGAGGGGTACTGTTATACTCAGGAGACTTATATATTAGGAGACTCAGGAGACTTAAATATTTGTGTTTAAAAACAGTAAAAAGTATGACAGCAAAAATATTGTCAGTGTAAGTGCCGTTTGTGTGCGAAAAAGGCAATAAATTTCACTTTCCCTGACGATATCATTGTTGTAATAAATTTTACGGTTTTGAAACACAAATATTTGTATTCAGCGATGTCTCCCGAGTAAAACAGTACCCCCCATGTACAGGTTTTATAGTGTCTTGGAAAGTTATAGGGTTAAATATAGTGCTAGCAAATTAAATTCCCTATACTTTCGGCCTGGGTTGTTAGGCAGGTCCCGCTAATTGTAATTAATTTGATACCTAATTATGTAAAATTATTACATAAATATATATGTAAAATTATTATATATACACGTGTGTGTGTATATATATATATATATGTATATATATGTATATTATTTTTTTACTATTATTTTTATTTATATATAGGTATACATATAGCGATGTATACGTATATACTTGGGTATATACATATATATATTATTTCGTTCTACGTGTATTTTGATATCTATATCTATATATATATCTATATATATATATATATATATATATATATATTATCAAAATACAGTTAGAATGAAATTACACACATATATATTTTTAATTATTTTTTTATTTTAATTTTTTTTACGTATTTACATATTTTTTTATTATTATATATATATATATATATATATATATATAATTATAATTATGTATATATTTAATCAATATCCTTCTACGTGTATTTTGATATTAATATATATATATTTAATTATATATATAAATATTAAAATACACTTAGTGTATGTGTAAATGTGTGCGTATATATATATATTATATATAGATCATATATATAATATATATATAAATGATGTAAGTGTATTTTATTTTTAACTTTAATTTTTACATTAAGGGGTTAATAGGGGAGGAGAGGGGCAGAGACAGTGTCAGCCAGTGATTTTACATCACTGGCTGACACACAGGATCAGTGATCACAGTGACAGGCTGTCACTGTGATCACCTCCTGCAGATCGCGGTAATTGGCCACAGGGGGAGTGCCTGGGTGGCCAGGCATGCCCCCCACCGCGATCTGCAGGGGGATCCTGCCTGCAGTTACTATGGGTCAGCCAATAGGCTGACACATAGTAACTCTGATCGCAGTGACAGGCTGTCACTGCGATCAGATCGCAGGGAGAGGCTGTCTCTGCATTCAGATCGCAGAGACAGCCTCTCCCTGCGATCATACTCTGCAGATCGCGGTCACTGACCGCAGGGGGACTGCCTGGGGGGCCAGGCATGTCCCCCGACCGCGATCTGCTGCAGAGAATTCCGCCGGCTCCATGTGTCAGCCGATTTTAAAATCGGCTGACACATGGTAAATACCGATCGCAGTGACAGCCTGTCACTGCGATCGGAAGCTGCAGACCGCGGTCCCCAGGAACAGGGGGGCTGCCTGGGGGGTCAGGCATGCCCCCCGACCGCGATCTGCAGCGGCCATGTTCCGCCGGCCACGTGGGGGGTAAGACCGCCCAGGACGTACCATGCCGTCCTGCGGCGTTTAGAGCCGCCCAAATAAGGACGGCATGGTACGTCCTGCGGTCTTAAGGGGTTAACAAAGAGCATATTCCCTCTGTTTTAATTGCAGTTGACGCCGAGAAGTCTTTAGACAGTTAATTGGATTTTTTAGCAGAAACTTTTCAGCTTTTGGAATAGGAGGGATCTTTAAAGATCTGGCACTATCACTTCACTCCGCACCCAGAGCTAAAATTTATGGAAGAGTACTAAATGCAAGTTGGTTTAATATTAACAACAGTACATGCCAAGATTGTCCGTTAGCTCCCTTACTTTTTCATGTCTATTGAGTGTTGGCGGCATATATTAGGCAAACAGAAGACATCATGGGAATTGCTCTTGATAGGCAAATTCAAAAAGTAACCCTATATGCAGATGATATTATTATTATTATTATTTTTTTGTCAATCTTTCTTTTATTGAGGCAAGAATGAAGTGGGGTACAGAATAAAGAAGAGGTGATGCATAGCATTTGTACAGGATAAGGTCACATTAACACAGTATTACATCTCCTACGCATGGCGGCCTCATTTTATATTAAGTAGGCTTTCCAGAAAATGAATAACACGTATAGTGTAGTAATTATGAAGGTAGCCTTGAAAAAACCATATGATATATCCTAAAACATGAGTAACGTACAGGTTTAGTCAACAAGTTAAATACAGGGCAGTCAGCGAGTAAATTAGGTGGGTGCTCAAAACTGTTGCTAGGTATGACCCTAATCGTGCAAATCAAGAGAATGGGCACCAGCATATAATATAGGATGGAAGTCCACCCAGCTTGCTGAATTTCCTAGCCTGCTTAGCTTCAGCCTGGATGCAGTAGCAATCCGAAATATTTACCCCCTAGAACACGTCTAATGTAGTAAATCTGCGATGCAGCTTATACAATTACGGCGGCTAGTCACTTGAGAGTGCCACCCGGGGGTCGCATGGTCGAAATACACATCCTAGAGGTGACATGACCGGGTCGGCTAAGGCCCCTACAAGATACAGAAATAACTAGTAAAACTTAAGAGCAGTAATTGGGGACGCATAACATGAGTTTGATCATATCTCTCGAGCAGGTTGCTTGGGAAGTGTTGCGCCAGTTGTGAAATAAAGTAAAACGCTGCCCTGTTCTATCATGCAGGGTTATCGAAGCGTTATTACGGCAGCGTGTGCAGCGGTGTAAATGGTATAAATATACATCAAGTGGCATATGTACACAATACTAGTTGCTAATTTAACCTATGGCATAGTAAATATTCAAGTGTCGGTTATATTTATATAGGTCACGCTATGACACATTTGAGTGATATTTAGCAGGTTGTATTCTAGTACATAAGTCTCTAGCTCGGTAAGGGCGGTCAGTGTGCCCATGAGGTTTGTCTTACATCAGTCAGTTTGCCTGGCAACAGGAGGGGCGTGTGGATGGGTTTTGTTTGCTGCCTTCAGCCAATTCCCAGTGCGTGCCACACTGAATAATCCGTTCTCTGCTCTGGTGTACCGGTTCCCTTATCTGGCATGTGGGCAGTCAGGCTGAGCTGCAGGCATTGAAGAATTGTTGTAAGCGTGTCGCAGCATGGCATTTCCGAGGCCCTGCAGCTCCAGGTTGAGAGGGAGGCCCAGACCCATGGGTTGTAGGTCTTCTTTCTCCGATCGGCGGAGTCATAGCTCTGTCTGGGCTTTGTGGTGGTGGTCGTCCGGAGAGCTCGGGGTGAGGAGGGGGTGAGTGTGCGGTGGGGAGTTTCTCCCCCGCTCCAGACCGTGCGTGGGGTCGTCGCCATGTGGCCACAGGCTTGGTTACCTCTCGGGGCCGAGCCTTTCCCTTTGTGGGCGCTGTGGAAGGTCCTGGTGGTAGTCCACCGCCGGCGGTGTGTGACCTTCCCGCGGTGTGGTTGGCGTTTTGGAGGAAGTCTCCTAGTGACCCCCAGTCTGGATGGGCGTACCGCCCTTCGTGGTAAGGCGGTTTTGCCCGGGATCCGCTCCGGCCGCCCTATGGCTTCAGCCAATACCTCCTCCTTGTGGCGTGTGGGGTGTTGTTGGGCCTCTCTGTGCTCCAATTTTGCCCAGAATTGTCGGAGCAGGGTCTCCAGGCGCTCATGAAGGGGCCGGGAGGGTGCAAGGTCAGTCGCATGGCCTGCAGCCGCCATTTTGCTAGCGGCAGTTTGCTCATTTGATGCTTGTTTCAGGCTGTTGCCGTCGTTTGTAATCCAAGTTGGGTTGTGAGGCATAATGATTAGGACCGGGATAACCCCCACCGTTCCTAGGGGGGGGGGGGGGGAGGTCCGATACTTCGGGTGCCGCTTGTTTAGGTGGGCCGGGAGAGCGCCCGTCTCTCCCCTGCCCTGTGCAGAGTAGGCCCCAAGTCTCCGTTCCGGGAGTTCTGCCGGTATTCAGGCTTGCGAGGTGTCCACCGGTTCCCCAGACTCTGTAGTACACAGTGAAGCAGGTATGGGTTCTGGGTTGGGTGTTTTACCCCCGATTTTTGGCAAGAATCCAGATCAGGCTCAGGAGCTCTCAGAAAGCATGTCTGCTCAGCTTCCCGGTCAGGCTCCGCCCCCCCCAGATGATATTATTTTAACTCTTACTCATCCAGAGATTTCACTTCCTGCAGTACTAGGGTGCATTTTCAAATTATAAAATCAATTTACATAAAACCTTTTTTTGTAATCTGTCAAATGCTCGAGAAAAAGACCTAAAAGAAAAATATAAATTTATCTGGACTACTCAAACAATACCATATTTGGGAATTACTTTGAATTTTGAAATAAATACCTGGACAAAACTAAATTATACAATTTTTTTTTAATGACTTAAGGGATCTAACTCAAAGATGTAATAAGCTCCCTTTATCATGGATAGGGAGAATTGACATAATTAACGTACACTTAATACCCAAGTTGGAATATGTATTTCGAACATTACCCCTTAGAGTCACTAGATAAATTTTGAGAAGGTTTCATAGACTTTTATTTTTTATCTTTTGTCTGGGTAGGAAGAAATCTAAAATATCCTATGCTATTATGACAGCTAGGATGATAAAAGGTGGTTTATCCTTCCCAAATGTATATTTGCTCCACGACAGAGTAATGTTCTCTCACTATTTAGATTGTGGAAATGTCAACTCAGAAAATAAATCCTGGTACATCTATGGAAAAAAATCTGTGGATTTGGAGGAGAAGGGGATGTCCTGGCTGCAGGATCAACTGGGGGTCCCGAGCACGTCTGCTCCCCCCTCCGCGGTGGTGGAGAAGAGGCCAAGGAGAAGGGCACGACCGCCCCAACGGCTCAGCCCAGGAGCAGCAATGGCGGAGCTGAGGGAAAGGAGTCCGTCGTCGGGCGGAGCTGGAGGAGAGGCCCAGGCAGCTGGACGGGCCGCGGGAACAGGGACGCGCCAGTCGGGCGCAAGGAAGGCGCGGAGGCCTGCATCACGGAAGGTGCCTCGCCACAAGTCCGTGGGCGGGAGGACATGCCGGAACGCTGGATCCAGCCCGGCGGAGGCGGCGGCCGGTCAGCATGGCGGTGTGGGGACGTCGGATCAACGCCCCGGTGAGTCCGCCCCTGGTGGCGATGCTGGAGGGCAGGGGGAGGTGATGGAGGCTGTCAGCGCAGCGTTAGCGCCCCTACAGGGGGCAGGAGTTGAAGCAGCTGCCAGGACAGGGACTGGATTAACCCTTGCAGGGCCAAGGCGCAGGGGGACGGACAGGAGGTCCAGGGATCGGGGGTTCAGTTACCCAGTGGATCAGCGGGGGGGGAATCCCTGCCCCCAGGAGGTCGCAAGGGGATCCTGTGGGGACACATCTGAGGTCAGGAGAACAGGTTCAGAGGACAGGGAGGAGAGGCTGAGTCCACAGAGGAGAGAGTTCGGCAGGGGCAGGAGAGAAGAGCGGGAGCCCCATAGGGGTTGCTCCCAGGGTCAGCAGTTGGAGAGCAGGAGTCACAGGGAGAGTGGAGCGCAGCGCTGCGACAGGCGCAGCATACGAAGGAGTTCAGGGGAGGGAAGGAGGCACAGGAGCAGGAGCCGGTCCAGGAGTCAGTGGAGGAGACAGAGGTCCAGCACCAGGGAACCGGGGGAGAAATATTGTCGCAGTCCATCAGTGTCGTCAGCCAGTCAGCAGGGCGAACAGAGGAGTGCATACAGCCGGGATGGTCAGGCAGCTGGGACACGCAGGGACGGGGACCGCGGAAGGGAGCGCAGGGAGGAAGGCGGGTAAGGCAACAGGTGTGCAGACTACCCAGGTTATCTTCTCCCAGCAGGTCTCGGCAAGTCTCACCTTCGGCCTCGAGGAGGGGCCAGGCGGACAGGAGTCGGCGTCAACAGGAGGCTCCGGAGCCTGGAAAGGCGGACGGATGGACAGCAACCCCGCGGCCGGCCACGGTAGTCTGCACACCTGTTGCCTTACCCGCCTTCCTCCCTGCGCTCCCTTCCGCGGTCCCCGTCCCTGCGTGTCCCAGCTGTCTGACCATCCCGGCCGTATGCACTCCTCTGTTCGCCCTGCTGACTGGCTGACGACACTGATGGACTGCGACAATATTTCTCCACCGGTTCCCTGGTGCTGGACCTCTGTCTCCTCCACTGACTCCTGGACCGGCTCCTGCTCCTGTGCCTCCTTCCCTCCCCTGAACTCCTTCAGGAGTTCAGGGGAGGGAAGGAGGCACAGACAGAGGTCCAGGAGGTCCAGCACCAGGGAACCGGGTCCAGCACCAGGGAACCGGGGGAGAAATATTGTCGCAGTCCATCAGTGTCGTCAGCCAGTCAGCAGGGCGAACAGAGGAGTGCATACGGCCGGGATGGTCAGGCAGCTGGGACACGCAGGGACGGGGACCGCGGAAGGGAGCGCAGGGAGGAAGGCGGGTAAGGCAACAGGTGTGCAGACTACCCAGGTTATCTTCTCCCAGCAGGTCTCGGCAAGTCTCACCTTCGGCCTCGAGGAGGGGCCAGGCGGACAGGAGTCGGCGTCAACAGGAGGCTCCGGAGCCTGGAAAGGCGGACGGATGGACAGCAACCCCGCGGCCGGCCACGGTCGGGGGCACTGGTGAGTCACAACATGCACCACACACTGGGGAGTTATTGGGTTGCTTAAAAACTTTTTTAGAGTCATGGGCGGGGGTGGAGGGGTCTTCTCCGCAGTTTGGAAGGGTATGGTCGCCGGTAGGAGGAACTGACAAGGAATTAGGGCCGGAGGTGTCGCAGGTTGAGCAGCGGCGGAGCTGAGGAAGGGCCGGCGGTGGCTGGAAAAGGGGAAGGGGCGGCTGACCAGGTAGTGGGGCATGGCGAGATTGTGGACACGGCACGGCAGAATGTACACGTATCTTTTGCCGGGCCCCTGGGGTGTCACTTGAAAGTGGAAACAAAAGAAAAAATTTGGAAAGGTGAGTTCTTAGAAATCTTCTCCTTGCTCCCACTTGAGGAATTCCTCGATTTAAAGGAGGAGGGCAAGAAAGACGCTAAGAAGGAAGAGGAGGAGAAGAAGCGTCCGTATCGGAAGATACCGAAGACTTTCGGGAATTGGCTCAGGGCCTTTTGTATTTTAGCGAGCGTGATCGGTGAAAAGTCCCCTGACAGATGCTCGCAGCTCTTTTGCTATTTGGATGGGATAGGTGACGCGTACAGGACTTATGGGGGCTTGGCGTGGTGGCGGTACGATGAGCAGTTCCTCCAGCGGTTAGCAGCAAACTCTAGCATGAGGTGGGACCAGATGGACCTGCCATTGTGGATGAAACTGATGATGGCGCAGAAAAATGCGCCCTTTCAGGGGACGGCCGGTGCGGTCGCCGGAGGCGCCGTGTTTGCCAGACAGAAGAAGGGATTCTGCTGGCTCCACAATGAGGGGCAGTGTAAGTGGGGGGCTTCATGCAGATTTAAACATGAATGCGGGTGGGGGCAACCACGGGGTCAACAGATGCTTTAGGAAAGGGAAAGTTAACCTTGGGGCACAACAGGGTCAACAGCTACAGCGGTTGCACCTGGGAGCGTCGCCGGTGAAGGTCGACGTGATGCTGCCTTGGCTAAGGCTATACGCTAACCAGGAAGACGCACGATTTTTATGGCAAGGGTTTACGGAAGGCTTTGTTATCCCATTCAAGATTAAGGGGCCGGGAATTATGTGTGCAAACCTGAAGTCTGTTCGGGAGCACCCTGGGGTAGTGAGGGGAAAATTAATGAAGGAAGTCCATTCGGGGAGGATGGCGGGGCCATTTCTGTCCCCACCAATACGTGATTTGAGAGTGTCCCCGCTAGGGGTGGTACCAAAAAAGGAGGTGGGAAAATTTCGCTTGATACATCACTGATCGCACCCACAAGGGGCTTCGGTGAATGATGATATCGACGCAGCACTGTGTTCTGTATCCTATGCATCATTTGACCAGGCGGTCGAGTTGGTTCAGAGAGCGGGACATGGGGCTTTGATGGCGAAGGTGGATGTGGAAGCAGCGTTTCGGCTGTTACCCATACATCCGGATTGCCACCACCTACTGGGGTGTTTCTTTGAAGGGTTTTTTTTCGTGGACCTGTGTCTACCTATAGGCTGTTCCATATCGTGTTCCTATTTCGAGAAGTTTAGCACCTTCTTGGAATGGGTGGTACGACGGGAGTCGGCCGGGGGGGCCATAGTGCATTACCTCGACGATTTCTTATGCGTAGGTAGCCTATGCGTGGGCAGATATTGAAGGTATTTCAATGGGTGGCACACTCCTTCGGAGTTCTGCTAGCAAGGGATAAAACTGTCGGCCCAACTTAATGCTTCAGTTTCCTCGGTTTGGAGATTGACTCGGTGGAGGGTGAGTGTAGGCTGCCCGAGAACAAGTTACGTACGCTTTGTCAGTTAGTGGACACAATAAAGGGGGCAAGGAAGGTGACTTTACGGGGGATACAGTCCCTGCTGGGGAGCCTAAACTTTGCTTGCCGGGTGATCCCGATGGGCAGAGTTTTTTGCAGGCAGCTAGCTCGAGCAACAAGTGGCGTGCGGAGGCCAACGCATTACGTTAAGATCTCTGCGGATATGAGAGAGGACCTGGAAGTATGGGGGAGGTTTCTAAAGGATTTTAACGGTAATTTTTCGGGAGCCGGGCGTAGCGTCGGAGGACATAGGATTGTTCACGGATGCTTCAGGGAGTGTAGGTTTTGGGGCTTATCTGTCAGGACAGTGGTGCGCCGAAGAGTGGCCGGCGGAATGGAAAGCGAGCTTGCTGATCAGGAATCTAGCATTCCTGGAGCTGTTCCCGGTGGTAGTGGCAATAGCACTATGGGGGTTGCGACTCGCGAACAAAAAAGTGGTCTTTTACTCGGACAATATGGCAGTGGTTCAGGCTATCAACGGTTTGTCGGCATCATCGCCGGCTGTAATACGGTTGTTAAGGCATTTGGTACTGCTATGCATGTCTAGCAATGTCGTGTTTAGATCACGGCATGTTCCGGGGTTCTTGAACAAAGTAGATGACGCCCTGTCTCGTTCACAGTGGGAACGTTTCCGGGAAGAGGCACTGGAAGCACAGGAGGCGGGTCTGGCATGTCCGGAGGAGATGTGGCAGCTCGGGACATCATGCTTGGGGAGCTCGTGAGGAATTCCTTGGCACCGGGCACGTGGGCGGCGTACAAAAAGGTTTGGCAGGAATGGGATGAGACTGTTGTACAAGTGGGTGGGGACCTTTCCGCAAGTCGGCATCTAGATATACTATCATGGGTACTGTGTCGACTATTCGCTAAGGAGGTGTCGCCGTCTATGCTAGACAGGCACTTGTCGGCGCTGGCTTTCCTATTCAAGTTTAACGGATGGGAGGACATAACCAAACACTTTATGGTGAGGCAGGCTGTGCGTGGTTTTCAAAGAGGCAAAAAATCAGTGGATACGAGGAGACCGGTGTCTTTTGCAGTGCTTCAGGGGCTAGTGGAAGTGCTACCTTCCTTATGTTCCTCAAACTACGAAGTGATCTTATTTTCTGGGGCGTTTGCGTGGGCCTTTTTCGGGGCTTTCCGTATCGGGGAACTGATTAGCATCAACAAAGTGGGAGTTGGCGGGCTTCAAAGGGGGGATGTGGTTATCAGCGAAGACAGGGTGCTGATTAAATTGAGGCGTTCAAAAACTGATGTTTTTGGTAAAGGATGCTCGGTGACATTGTTTGCCCAGCCAGCGTCCAAGGTCTGCCCAGTGGCTTGCGGGGCCAGGTTCTTGGAATTCCGCCCCAAACAGGAAGGTTGTTTGTTCATCCATGCGGATGGGACGGCGTTATCCCGTTTTCAGTTTGTAAGGGTATTTCGCTCGGGCCTACGTAAGCTAGGCCTGGACCCAGCACAGTTCGGTACACATTCTTTCCGAATTGGAGCGGCAACGGAGGCAGCACGCCTGGGGCTGGGCGACGAGAGGATTAAGCGGATTGGGAGGTGGGAATCTATTCGGTTCCGCTCCTATGTGAGGCCTGATAGGTTGGTGTAATGGTGGGATGGGGCGTTTCGCTGTTTCAAGTTACTTTGCTGTTCACTTTTTTTCTTATTTCAGGTCGTTTGGTATGGTTGATCAGACATTCCTATGTGTACTGGGCACAGAAGAGGGCCGCAGTGAGAAGAGATGGAGCGCAATTGGGCTTTCCTAAGGATACGGCGGTCCTAGCGTGGTTTGGGTTCAGGGGTTTCAGTTGGCAGAGTATTAGTTTGGAATTGTTCCGCAGGATTGGTAAGGGGTTTATACCAGACGTGGTATTGGTTCACGGTGGGGGGAATGACCTAGGTTTAATCCCTCAGCGCAAACTGTTGCGGAGGATGAAGAAAGATGTGGATCGGCTGCGCGAATTGGTCCCTGGAGTGATTGTTGCCTGGTCGGAAATGGTGCCCCGTTTTAATTGGAGACACGCCAGGGACCCGGCCGCTGTAGCGAGGTGTAGGGGAAAGGTCAATAAGACCATGGCGGTTTTCATTCGCCGGATTGGCGGGGTGGTTGTGAGGCACCGGGAACTGGAGGTCATGCTGCCAGGGTATTTCAGGAAAGACGGGGTGCATTTGTCGGACGTGGGCTCTGATTTTCTTAACCTAGGTTTTCAGGATGGGATTGCCCAGGCCCTATTTAGGTGTGGTGGGGGTCGCACATGAGCTTAAGGTGGTCAAGTCACGTGCTGTGGCGGAATAGGGCGTGGGTTAAATTGGATTTAGATGGAATAGAATGGGGATAGGCTAAGGTCTAGGCTGGAATAGGCCGGAAGGAAAAAGTGGTTGGTAGGTTCTAGCTCGTTGGTGGCTACGAACCTGGGGGGTGTAGGTGTGTCTGTGGTACACACCTACGGTTAAACATATGGTTTTGGGGCCTCTTTGGTAGGCCACGTGTAAAAAAGTTATGCACTATTGGAATGTTCATTATTGTTATTTGGTAGGGTCATTGTCAGGGGTATTGGGCAAGAAGGTCGGAAGTAATTAGTACTTGTGACAATGACCCTTAATTGTTAAGTGATATATTTATATTTATAATTAATAAAGCTGTGGACTTTATAATCCAACAGAAACTTGGTGTCTGAGTGTCATTTAATTACGGGTTAGCACATGCCGAATAACGACTGTGCACATGTCATGCTCCATTCAAGAGAATGCACCTGGGATGAGTTCACTTGTTCCTAATATATTTGTGAGCAAACTAAATATGTAATTGAAGCATTAAACACCCAGAGTTTAGAGCAGGTTTCCCCAAACTCCAGGCCTCCAGATGTTGCTGAACTACAACTCCCATGATTCTACGAATGAAATAGGCTCTGATTCATGGGAGTTGTAGTTCAGCAACATCTGTAGGGACAGAGTTTGGGGAAACCTTCTAGAGTCTGCGTACTATGCACTACACCAAAAATCCATAAAAAATGTGAGCTAACTTAACCATATTCCTCTAGTGAACCATTATTTAAATGAGGGAGTGGAGTTTGCTTCCAGTAAACTGCAATAGGATGGATTGAGTAAATTAATGCTGATTGACTCTTATATTAAAAAATAAGACCTTAAAATATAATTGAGAGGGGGAAGTTTGTCAGAAACAATATTTTTCAGCATCTTCGCAATCCAAACAAGCGTTCCATAGTCAGGCACACCATGGGAGTGCCTCTGTAGTCTCCCAGCCAGCTTGGGGTGACTCCTGGACCCCAGATAAGAGCGATGAGCTGCGAGGCATGGACTCCTTCAGGGAGGAGATGGATAGGACTCCTGCCCCAATTGTGCTATTAACAATGTGAGTGAAATAACTTTATTCAACAAGAACTGGGACCAGGTCCATAGTCGTTGGGCAGGAGGCTTGCCTTCACACCTCTCCAGGAATCTGTGGCACGAGAGCCTCTGTCACACCATTTTTATATATTTTTTTAATTTAATTTTATTTAAAATTGTCCTGGTGTCTTTAGGTCTCACTAATTGCCATTCTATTGAGTGCAGCTGTGGTAATTTCTAGATCTCACTAGGTCTACACAGGGCTGGTGCAAGGATTTGTGCCGCCGTAGGCAAACAAAAATTTGCCGCCACCCCATATGTTCTGCTTACAATGTGACATCACAATGCCACACCCATATGGTCTACCATATGGGCCAATGCCAGTTCTGCACACAGTGTCTTTTATCTGAAAAGGCAGTGTGTTTACATTAAAAAGTGTGCAAGGACAGGCTGTAGTGGTTATTCGGACTCTAGTGTCCCTTTGATGTGAGGTATATTAAAGATTAGTACCACTAATAATACACTGTATTGCCTACCACCAGATGAGGACAAGAGGATGATGGGCTCAGGCTGCCATCTGGCTCCACTGGTCTAATGTAGAACAGTGTCAGGGTACCTGAAGCCTCTACCTCCGAAAGAGGTAGAGACTTAGTAGTTTACTCCTCCAGCAGGTCGGCTTCTTCCATCCCTCGCGGCTCTCCTAGACACTCTCACGCCGGCCGCGAGGGATCCGTCTCATTTTATGACGTCACGCACGCTGCCCGACGTCATGACGTCAGTCCGGACCGATCTGTCACTCAAGTGACTGGAAGCCACTCAGGACTCGTCGGAGGCGGGTATACTCACTGTAACCAGGGTATTTAAACCTGTTTCTCCCATTCACTCATTGCCCTGTCGTGGTTCTAGCCTGTCTAGTCACACAGTGCTCTGGCGATTTCAGTTATTCCTTTGGTTCCGACCCGGCTAGTTTGACTTACTCTGTTTCCCTCTGGTATCCTTGACCCGGCTTGTTCCTCGCTCACCTGTCCTCTCGTTCCCTCGACCTCGGCTTGTTTCTGACCATTCTCTTTACTCTCCGTACGTTAGTCCGGCCATTCTAAGGTCCGGTATACGTACCCTGTCCTGTTTGTACTTTGCGTGTTGGATCCCTGTCCCGATCCTGACAAACAGGCTCGCTGGAGGCTGTTTGTAACAGTGCTCACAAAAATCAACGAACAGGAAGCAGCTCAATATTTTAGGGCCCCTTACACAGCTCAAGGCCTGGGCCCCCAAGGCCTGACCATGAGTATGCCTACAAGGCAGCCCATGAGTTCGCTCACAGGGAGTGGAGTGTATGTGTGTAGGGGATGTGTTCTTGTAGAGCATGTAATGTGTGTGTGTGTTCTTATAGAATGTAGTGTATAGGGATACCAATTTGTGTAAGGGATGTAGCGTGTGTTTCTGGGTGTGGAAATCTGTGTTTGTATGTGTAAGGAATGCAAGGTGTGTTTCTGTGCATGTAATGTAATGCAGTGTATGTCTGTAAGTGGTGCATTGAGTGTCTAAGAGATGCATTTTGTTTCTGTGTGTGTAAGAGAAGCAGTGTGTGTGTGCGTAAGGGATGTATTGTGTGTTTCCGTGTGTGTGCGTAAGGGATGCATTGTATGTTTCTCTGTGTGTGTGTGTGTGTGTGTGTGTGTAGGGATGCATTGTGTGTTTCTGTGTATGTGTGTAGTGTGACAGATAATTTGTGGGGTAGGATAGGAGCTGAGAGGGGAGCGGCTCTTTATTTTTATAGTGATCTCCCCTCCTGTCCCTCAGTGCTCTCCCTTTCCCATAATGATATCCTCCCCCCCCTCCTGTCCCTTAGTGCTCTCCCCTCGCCTTCCCTCCTGTCCATTAGTGCTCTCGCTTGCCCCCCTGTCCCTTAGTGATATCCCCTCCAGTCTATTAGTGCTTTCCCCACCTGTTCCTCAGAGCTCCCACCTCCAGTCCCTTAGTGCTCTCACCTCCATTCCTGTCCCTTAGTTATCTCCCTAGCCCTCTGTCCCTTAGTGCTCTCTCTTCCCCTCCCCTCCATTAGAGATGTCCCCCTCAGTCCTTAGAGTTCTCCCCTGTCCCTTAGTGGTCTCCCTCCCTCTTAATGGTCCTCTCCACTCCGCCCTAACCTCCCTTAGTGGTTGTCCATCTTCCCCACCCCCCTAAGTGGTCCTCCCCCCCCACCCCCCATTAGTGGTCCTCCATCTCCTCCGCTCCCTCCCTAAGTGGTCCTCTCCCAACTCCTCTTAGTGATCCTTGTCTTGGTCTTGGTTGCTTGGTTGCTGTCTAGTTTCTCAAACTGTTTGACAAAAGTCATAGTTACAGAACCAAGATATTTTTGCACCAGTTATCTGTAGTGGTTCTAGTTCTTATACCTTTAAGCTATTTTGTTCTGATTAGAAAATATCCATTGACTTTCAAGGAATTTTATTCTGCATGAATTTGGTGCAACAGTGTATGTAAAAGATAAAGGTAACCTGCTGATCCAATTTTAAAAATCGAAAGTAAAAATTCAGTACCGAAAAAAAATCAAATTTGCTATCTTTAAAATATATATATATATATATATATATATATATATATATATATATATATATATATATATATATATATATATATATATATATTATAATATTTATTTATTGGCTCCATATTATTCCCAAACACAAAACAATTTATATTGATGTTTAGTCTAGGCTCCACTGAGGAGACATAAATCTGGATCAAAAAGCTGGCAAGTTGTTTTGACTGTTCTCATTGATAAATATGGCCACTAGGTGTCACTAAAATCAAACAATTTTTTTTAAACTTATTTTGCTCCTAGGGCTCCTATTTTTTGAGAGAATGCATTATGCTGGAATGAAGAGGCATGCACAGTGATTATCAGATTTTTTTTTTTTTTTTAAATGCACCTGTTTTATCAATGATGACATGCTGTTGCTTTTAATGGAATAACCTTTAATCTAAATCTTGTGATACTAAATTGCTTGCACATGTATATGCGATTAAATATTTCTGTCTGCTACTTGTAATATAAGAAAATGCATTAAAAAGTAATTAATAACCAGAAGCATTTATAAATACATAAATAAAAAAAAAAAAAAGTACCTACTTCTTGAAGTACTTTGCTTTCTCCAAATCTGGAAAAAGTCGCGGAGGACTTTTGCAGGGTAGAACAAA